>NC_044031.1:628939291-629074598 GCF_901765095.1 Microcaecilia unicolor | reverse complement strand
GAGGAGAGATCCAAATGACGGGATGAGAAGTGCTGTAGGACTTCTTCCAGTAAGAAAGAGAACTTCACACTAAAGTATTTGCAGGGGAATTTTAAACTTGGATAGGTAACCTCAATGACTTTATTTTGAGTTACTCTGCTCACTTAGCACAGGCAGTTTAATATATATATATATATATATAGGCATTACAGTCTGTTACAGTTCCATAGACTAGCATTTAAAGGGAATATTTTAAAGTTACCATAGTATTAGTATAAGGCACAGCTAATAGTCACAGGAAACCTCAGTTTAGCCTTTAATTCCATCCTACCCACCCCTGGCCTGATCTGATTTATAGGCCCTTAAACCAATTGTGAAGCTAGAAATTGAATTAGGGCATCTCCATCAGCCTATAATTAACTCTCAGAAATATAGTTAGGTCCATAGAAGGGAACCTACTAATAACAATACAAAAATAATACTAGTAAAAACTTAATATTAGCATAGCATATAGCCTAGCATATAACTTAGAGGACTTTAGTTTACACAGTCCTAATCTATTATCAACTTAAGAATCTAGGTTTAAAAAAAAGCTTGGACAAGTTTCTGGAGGAAATTCCATAGTCTGTTATTGAGATGGACATGGGGAAGCCACTGCTTGCCACAGGATTGGTAGCATGGAATGTTGCTACTTAGGTTTCTGCCAGGTACTTGTGACTTGGATTAGCCACTGTTAGAAGCAGGATACTGGGCTAGAAGGACCATTGGTATGACCAAGTATGGGTATTCTTATGTTAAGAAATCAACAAAAAGATACAGGAAGCAGTCCAGCAGTGACATGGGGGCTATCCAGTCTTTTGCACTGAGTGCCAGAAGTTTGATTATCTCCCAGTTGGTGAGAAGTCGTATGTGTGTATTCTGTGCAAAGAGCTCCTAGTACTCAGGGAATGGGTGTGATCTCTAGAGGCTAGAGTAGCAGACTTGGAACAGCTGAGGTTTATAGAGGAGGCCTACATGGACATAGTACAGAAGTCTCTCCTCCAGTTTGCAAACTCTATGCTGCCATTGGAGGAGAAAGGTCACCTGAAGGGACAGCATCACTTTGAAGAGGCAGAAAGTGATCCTGTGGCCAGGACCTGCCATCCAGGGGATGCAATACCCTCTAACACAGAGAATGTCTTTCCAAGGGCTTCTCCCCAGGAGGGCAGGGTTAGAACAGCTGTTGTAGTTGGTGATTCAATCATTAGGAATGTAGATAGCTGGTTGGCTGGTGGACATGAGGATAGCTTGGTCACTTGCCTGTCTGGTGCTAATGTGGCAGACCTCATAAGTCACCCAGATAACATTTTACACAGTACTGGGAAGGAGCCTGCTGTCTTGGTACATGTGGGTACCAATGACAGGAAAAGTGGGAGGGAGGTAAAGGAATCCAAATATAGTCCCTTGGGTAGAAAGCTGAAATTCAGAACCTCCTGGGTACCATTTTCAGAAGTGCTTCCTGTTCCATGCGCAGGACCCAAGAGACAGGCAGAGCTCCAGAATCTCAATGCGTGGATATGACAATGGTGCAGGGAAGGGTTTTAGATTTGTTAGGTAACATTCTGGGGAAGGGGGAAACTAATCCAGAAAGATGGATTTCACCTTAACCAGAGGCTGCAACATTTAAAAAGGAGAGAGAGTAGCTTTTAAACTAGAAACTTGGGGAAGGCCAACAGTCACTCAAAAGTGAATGGTTCGGAACATGGGGCATCCCAATTGCAAGGCTGCAATAAAGACCATAGTAGACCAGATTTCTTTAAAAAGCAGACAGATTTTAAAAAGATTGCACATTATCACTGTCAACTGCTGAGCAAGTTGTAAATAGGAATAACAAACATTGTTTCAAATGGCCATGTAAATGCCAGAAGAATAAGAAATAAGATGGGAGAGTCAGAATATTATTTCATAGGCATCTCTGAGACCTGGTGGAAGGTAGATAACCAATGGGCCACCGTCATACACAGACCAGTACAAATAATACTGCAGTGATAAGGTGGACCAAATTAGTGGAAGAGTAGCATTATATGTTAAAGGCAGGCTTGAATCAAATAGACTAAAACTCTGCAGGACACAGAAACACACCTTGGAATCCCTATGTATATAAATTCCATGTGTGAAGGGGAAAAGTATAGTGACAGGAGTGAATAAATACCGAATAATGAAATATGACAATTTAACCAGTAAATGGACAGTACTCAACCCAGACGCATGATCCCACCCTAGCATTCCGGTTTGGATGAACCACCCCAATCTATTTATCGATACTTCTTTACAGTATTTGTCACTGTAACGGTACCCCTACATTGTATTTGTTCACACCGGAGTCTGTAACCACCTCTCTGGAACTATGTAAGCCACTTTGAGCCTACTAATAAGTGGGAAAAGGTGGGATACAAATGTAACAAATAAATAAATAAATATAACTATCCATTCACCTGACCAGGATGAACAGAGAGGTGAAGAAATGTTAACATAAATTAGGGAGACTAACTAACTGGGGAACATAATAATAATGGGCAATTTCAATTACCCTGATATTGATTGGATAAATATATCAGAGCAGGCAAGGTAAAATTCATTGATGAACTTAAAGATTGCTTTATAGAGCTGCTGGTTCAGGAACCAATGACAGAAGGAAAAATTCTAGACCTAATCCTTTGTGAAGTGCGTGATCTGGTGCAAGAGGTAATGGGACTGAGGCCACTTGATAACAGTGATCATAACATGATCAGATCTGATATAATATCTGGAGTAAATACACACAGGAAACCCAATATGTTAACATTTAACTTTCAAAAAGGAGACTAATAAAAGAGAATGATTTAAAAAAAAAAAAAAACAAAGAGGAGCAGCTGCAAAGTCAAAAATTTACTTAAGGTATGGATGTTATTCAAAAACACCATCCTGGAAGCCCAAACTAGATATATTCCATGTATTAAAAAAGGTGGAAGGAAGGCCAAACAGCCAGAATGGTTAAAAAGTCAGTTGAAGGAAGCTGTTAGAGCTAAAAGAATATCCTTCAGAAAATGGAAAAAGGATCCAACCAATGATAATAGAAACAGAATAAAAATGGCTAGTCAAATGCAAAGCGCTAATAAGGAAGGCAAAGAGAGACTTTGAAAAGAAGATTGCATTGGAGGCAAAAAAAAAAAAAAAAAAAAAACGTTTTTAGGTATAGGAGAAGAAAGCCAGTAAAAGAATCAGTTGGATCGCTAGATGACCGAGGGGTAAAAGGGGCACTTAGGAAAGACACGGTCATAGCAGATTGACTAAATGAATACTTTGCTTCGATTTTCACTGAGAAAGATATGGAGGGTGATACTAGTGCCAGAAATGGCATTCAATGTTGATGAGTCAGAGAAACAAACAAATCTCTGTAAACCTGGAAGACGTAATGGGGCAATTTGATAAATTAAAGAGTTGCAAACCACCCAGACAGGATGGCATACATTCCAGAGTACTCATAAAACTGAAACAAACTTGCAGAGCTATTGTTAATAATATGTAATTTATCTTTAAAATTGAGCACGGTACCAGAAGATTGGAGGGTGGCCAATGTAACACCAATTTTTAAAAAGGTTCCAGAGGTGATCCTGGAAATTAAAGACCAGTGAGCCAGTTGTTGGTACAGACAAAATGGTAGAGACTATTATAAAGAACAAGATTACAGACAAAGCCAAAATGGATTGTCTCACCAATCTACTACATTTCTTTGAAGGACTGAATAAACATGTGGATAAAGGTGAGCCAGTCAATGTTGTGTATATGGATTTTCAAACGACATTAGACAAAGTACCTCATGAAAGACTCCAGATGAAATTAGAAAGTCATGGGATAGGAGGTAATGTCCTATTGTGGATTAAGATCTAGTTAAAAGAGTGTAGGATTAAATGGTCAGTATTCTCAATGGAGAAGGATTGATAGTGGGGTTCCGCAGGGTTCTGTGCTGGGATGGCTGCTTAACATATTTATAAATGATCTAGATATGGGAATAACTGACAACACAAAGTTATTCAAAATTGTTAAGTCGCAAGAAGATTGTGAAAAATTACAAGAGGGCCTTATGAGACTGGGAATCCAAATGGCGAATGACATTTAATGTGAGCAAGTGTAAAGTGATGCATGTTGGAAAGAGGAACCTGAACTATAGCTATGGGATGCAAGGTTCCACATTAGGAGTCACCAACCAGGAAAAGAATCTAGTTATCTTATGAAAGAATTGGAAAGTCATGGGATAGGAGGCAGTGTTCTATTGTGAATTAAAAACTGGTTAAAAGATAGAAAACAAAGAGTAAGGTTAAATGGTGAGTATTCTCAATGGAGAAGGATAGTAGGGTTCCCCAGGGGTCTGTACTAGAGAGTTGCGAGGGGATGGAAATTGAATCCGTCCCTGCCACAATCTAACCCATCCCTGCCTGTCCCCACCACAAGTAATCTCCTCCATCCCAGCTCCCAGCCTGCCCTGCCCTTGCTATGCTGCAGTCACCCTGACCCCCCTCCCCAAGAAAGCCAGATTCTAAAAGCAGTAAAAAAAATACTAGTAAAAGTAACATAAATCATTTTCTTCCGTACTCTGCTAAGACAGCAGATGTACAGATCAGCACAGGACCCAAAGCAGTCCAAATTCCAAAACAAGTAAATCAGAAACAACACCATTTATACCTACTTGATCAACAACACTTAGGAATCACACCTTTGGGTTTGAAAAGCAAAATGTTTATGTAAGGACTGGATAAATGCATTAAAACAAAGTTTAAAGCAAATGCCCTTAATATGTAATACTTGGTAGCAATAATGAAACAGTGATAGAATATTCACACAGCAAGCAGCCTGAGGCAACAGATTTATTTTCTACTGAACATAATTAACTTTGTATGAATTTGGCAGCTAACAGTGAACTGGACAATGTTGGCACATTTTGACTGATATTGGACAAAACTTCTGCATGAAGGAAGCCCTTCCCTCATTATTTAATACCTCTCTGTGAAAAAGTAATAATAAAAAAAAGGCACATGCATTTTTATAATATACCACTGCAATCCACAAAACAAAAAGGAACAAGTTACCACATGCCATCTTTTTCTTCTGATGTAGGCACAGGGGTAACAAAAAAAAGGATGCTCCCAGGTTTCAACCTAATTCATTTTTAATATGGGATATATACATCATAAATAAGTAAATAGATAGAAACTCTGAATGCTGAGCTCCTGATTCTCATAACATGATATCTGTTTTAGTGGCCCTTTAGCAGGAGAAAAAAATCTCTGCATGAATACAACAGTGCTAGGGTATCCCTATAACCAGCCCCTCCAAATGATACACTGATTACGAATTACTACTCTATGAAAAATTATTCCTCTGTGTACATCCTTATGCTACACAAGCATATGTGAGATTAAATAAAAATGCAACCAACAATAAAGAATGACAACGTGGATGCAGCAGCTCATAGGTTTGCTTGCTTTGTTTTGAGTGTACTGCAATGACGGCTGTGTGAGGAGGAAGGGGAAACAGACTCATCTAATTGGCTTCAACTTTTCAACATCATCCTGGGATCCTGGTGGTCTAGTGGCTTCTATGGGGCAGGAAGGATCCCCACTTTTTCCTGCCCGCTGTTGTTGATCCTCACACTGTCTCTACTTTTTTTAAATGGCTGCCGAGACATTAAACAGCAGTCTCGCAAGACTTCCGCGGACGTCTTAGCAGCCATTTTTAAAAAGCAGAGACAGTATGAGGATCAGCAGCAGTGGGCAGGAAAAAGTGGGGATCTTTCCTGTCCCGAACAAGCCATTAGACAATCAGGGTACCTTGAGGTATGTGCCAAGAGGGCACCCTGCAGAGCTCAGGGGAGGGAAGGTACTTCCGTGGGGATTCCTACGTACCTGGGTCCATCCCCCAGGGATCCCCGCAGGGTTCCTGTGGTATCCCCCGGGATCCCCACAGGGTTCCTGTGGTACCCACGGGAATCCCGCTATCCCCGCTCCTCTGCAGCTCTCTAGTCTGTACCACTACAGCTAGCTCCTCCCCAACACTGTATAAAATCCTATCTTGATAATGTGTGAGATCTGCCACCTTCACATCCAGGAGGCAAGGTTTTTGTAAAGACTTAAGTTGCTTGCTTTTGCCAAATTCAGGCAGAAGCGAGTTACAAGTAAGCATTCAATTTATTTCCCTGTCCAAGTGAGCTTGTGATCTAAGTTGTACTCGTGACAATGGAGAATGAAGTGATTAGCCCAACGTCAAAAAGAAAAGAAAAGCTGTAAACTGAGATGCAGACCCAAGAAAAGGGAGTTTGCACTGCCCTGCAAAAAGCACCTCTATAAGCCCACACTGGTAAGCATCGCTCAAAGGAAGAACCAACCTCTGCAAGAAGCCATAGCCCCTCCTAATAGAATACAAGTTGAAGTAGGAAGAACATCAGATGCAACAATCAAGTTGAGATGTTGATCAGATGAAAACCTGAGAGGAGACAAACCAAGCCCTGTGAAAACCGACTGTTCACCGCTGACTCAAGTGAAACTAAAGGTATTAATAAAGACACATCTTTTCCAGAAATAGGGAAATGCTACAACTAGAGGGCTTGAATCGAGATTAAAGGATGGTAGAGGGATAAACCACGGGTTTCCAACACAGAAGAAAAGAGGCACTAGGTAAAAAGTCAATAATAATTTAATAAAATCCAAGGAGTACAGCAATATGCATCAAAAGCATTAAAATTACATGGAGCAGAAATGTTGTCTGTCGAACTGCTGTATACAGTCCAGAGTGTAGCACAATCCTAAGCACTGACCCGACACGGAACTGTTTTTCGTCACAAATGCCTGCTTCAGAGGTCAATATGTATAAATATCATAAATGGAAAACAACACAATTAATAAATATAACACAGCAACACAGTAAATGATGGCAGATAAAGACCTGAACGGTCCATCCAGTCTGCCAACTGTCAAACTCATTATCAATTTATGATTAAATCAACTATGAATGTGATATAAAATACTTGATCATGGTCTCTCTTTGGCATTTCTGGGACATACCATAGAAATCTGCCTGGCACTGTCCTTTCGTTCCAGCTACTGGAGTTCTATAAAAGTAAAACCCATGCACAAATGAAAAAAAAATAGTAAAAACTAAATATATAGAAACAAAGTAAATAACCACTTAGTAATAAAATACAGTGTGTTAAATGTCCCACAAAGATGTATTAAAAATATGATATATTTATACATTATGACACATCTTAAATATACATAAATCTTATATTCACAAATGTAGTTATTAAAGATCAGTGCATTTCAAATCACTAATTGTCAGTCGGGGTACTCAGTAATAAACAATGTAGATAACCAGAAAACATACCTGGATCAATGTCACATGAAGAATAATATACAAGGTATCTCTGTGGTAACAGCAAGAACTGGTAAAGTAAAAGGGCAAAATAAAAAGGACTACTATAAACTGACTGGAAAACAACTAAATGTGGACAACATAATTAAAACGGTGGATGCAAAAAAAAAAAAAAAAAAAGTGAAAAAACAAAAAAATCTACTGGTATTCATATAATGTTCCAACAGCTAGTGACTCATAAAATGTGGGGGAAGGGGTGGTTAGGAGAAGATAACTATGGAATCAAAGACATAAATAAACCAAACTTAATGGATGAAGGTAAGAAATGCAGGGGTGACTGTATTATGCTCAAATAATGAGTCTAAAAGAAAGCTGAGTAAAAAAACTGAATGAAAAACAACTAAAATGAAAAGCAAACATTACCATGAATGAAAAAAAAAGGGGGGGGGGGTGATCTGTGAAGGGTGGACAAAAGTGCAAGAATCTGTAAAAAAAAAAAAAAATAGAGAAGAGAGAAAATTAATCGCAAACTGAACAGAAAGAAATACCAAAGCAGTACAAAACCAAGAGCTTGCTTCTGGAAACAGCAGTTAGCGTCTAGACATCAAACGCGCAGTAAGCCCAAAATGCAGCACATGCGTGCAACACTTATAAAAGAATGTGGAAGGTGCAGACGAGCCAACCAATGGATGTGAGGGGTGTGTAAGCAAATGCAAATCCACAGAACTAAGTGGTTAAATGAGTGATAAACAAGTGATGAATGATATAATATTGAGAGACCTGTAGAATAAAACAGCAAAGCTGAAAAGTTTGAGTATGGAAAACCAGATGTAAAAAGTACACACACAAGGGGCTAAGGCAAGGTCTGCATGAACATGTTTAACATAAAAAAAAAGTTTGGTTTCGTTCTTTTCACAGTTTCTCTTTGAACCCGCATTGCACAGATTATATTAAACACTAAGAAGATTATTTGTATGTCATTACAAACAGCTCTGAGGCTTTTTCCTCCTTTCTTATGTCAGAAATCTGCGCAGTCTATGTTTAAGTTGTATTTGTAATAGAGGGCGCCACAAAAATTGTGAACACCTCTCTTTCTAATGGGCAACTACCAACAGAATTAAAAAGGGCAGTGGTTCACCCTTTGCTAAAGAAAAACAACCTTGACCAGGACAAACTTGAAAGTTACAGGCCAGTATCCAACATCCCATTTCTAGGGAAACTCATAGAACAGTCTGTGTTCAACTTAATGACTGGCTAGAAGAGAGAAACTGGATAGATCCACATCAATAGGGATTCAGACCCGGTTATGAACAGAAACGGTCCCCATATCCCTACTAGGTGATCTTCACAGAAACCGAGACAAGGGATTCACCTCGATGTTAGTACTGCTAGATTTCTCAGCTTTTAACACTGTGGACCATGATATTATGCTAGCACGACTGACAGAAACAGGTATCAGTGGAACAGTACTTGCCTGGTTCAGATCCTATCAGACAGGCAACAATCCATAATGTTTGGCAGCAACTCATCACCACCATGGACACTGACCTGAGGGGTACCACAAGGATTGATACAGTCACCTATTCTGTTCAATATCTACCTCAAGCCACTAGCCGAGCTGATTTGGTCAATAGACACTCAGTTCTACATCTATGCAGATGATGTGCAGCTACTCACAACCACTGAACCTAACTACAGCCTTGAATAAACTGATTAACACAAGATTATCTCTACTTCAGGAAGCAGGTGAAAGCTTGGCTCTTCAACCAGGCCTTTAATGGAAGAAGTAACTCATTAGACTCATTCACACACACAAGGAGTGACTCAGGCTGCACATACTGCAGCAGGACATGTTTATCCACTCCTACCCTAGCTGAGATAATATTTAACCATCTCTCTGACTTCATGTGCAACCTTCTTTAAATCAGTCACCTTACTTTCTAACTCTTCTTACCTCTTATCTATCTATATGTTACATCTTTGCTTTACCCTTCACTATCAATTAAAATGTTCTATTACGTATTGTGTTGACATTGTAAGTAGTATACTATGAGGCTCATTTTCAAAGCACTTAGCCTCCCAAAGTTCCATAGAAACCTATGGAACTTTGGGAGGCTAAGTGCTTTGAAAATGAGCCTCTTCGCCATACTTTGTATTATTTGAATATTTTTACTGCTGTAATTGCCTATTGCTCATGTTTGATCTATTCTTACTGTACACCACCTTGAGTGAATAAGATATATTAGAAGAATGTTTTCTTAGGAGTGTGAAGAACTCAGGCCAGTTCTGGGTACACATCATGGTTTGTGTCCTGTTGTGACAAGACAGATAGGGATAGGTTGGAGTGGGCTTTGACCGCATCATCATTAGTTGGAATGTAAGGACAGTGTCGGGTGGACTTCTATGGTCTGTGTCCCAGAAATGGCAAAGAAAAACAAGGATCAAGCATTTTATATCACATTCATTGTTTTAATTATGAATTGATAATGAGTGTGTCTGCTGGACAGACTGGATGTCATCTACAATGCTAAACCAGTAGGAAATCAGGTTTATAGTTATAGTTCATTCACATTTCTTATACTGCCTTTGCTGTCAGATCAACTACTACTACTTATTTCTATAGCGCTACTAGACGTATGCAGCGCTGTTCACTTGAACATGAAAAGACAGTCCCTGTTCAACAGAGCTTACAATCTAATTAGGACAGACAAATAAGAGAGGGAATATTTATTTTTTTTTGTTACATTTGTACCCCGCGCTTTCCCACTCATGGCAGGCTCAATGCGGTTTACATGGGGCAATGGAGGGTTAAGTGACTTGCCCAGAGTCACAAGGAGCTGCCTGTGCCTGAAGTGGGAATTGAACTCAGTTCCTCAGTTCCCCCGGACCAAAGTCCACCACCCTAACCACTAGGCCACTCCTCTACTGCATTAAAAGCGAGAATGATAAATAAGGGTTCTGAACAAGTGAATAAGGGTTAGGAGTTAAAAGCAGCATCAAAAAGATGGGCTTTTAGCTTAGATTTGAAGACGGCCAGAGATGGAGCTTGACGTACCGGCTCAGGAAGTCTATTCCAGGCATATGGTGCAGCAAGATAAAAGGAACGGAGTCTGGAGTTAGCAGTGGAGAAGAAGGGTGCAGATAAGAGAGATTTACCCAGTGAACAAAGTGGTTTACAATCTAAAATCATTAAATATCAGAAAGAGAAACTACAAAATGTGACAAGACAGTATCAATTTCATTCACACAACAACTAGGGAGATTGTAGAAGACAGTAGAAGTGTAAGTTCTGAGAGGGGATAAGGACTAAAGAGGAAACAGAATAGGTGAGGACAGGTGAAACAAGTACTCAAATAATACAGGATCAGATGCACGTAGAAAAAGCAAGGCTTTTACTGGATCTTTACATTTTTTAAAAAGATGGTTCAGCCCAAAACAAGAGGCAGCGAGTTCCATAAAAAAGGAGCTGTAAAATAGAAAGCCTGATTTAATTTAATTTGGCATTTATAACCTGCTTTACAGACAAGTTTACATTTAACTGTATGTTATCAAAAAAATTAGCTAACATTAATTAGTAATAACTTACAGTGAAACTGTTCAGTATAAACAATATTACATTACATTCTGAACGGGGTAGTTTAGGACCATAAGTGCCAACCAGGTTGTAATACCACATCTCTGTGCTTTATTCCATATCACCAAATTTAATAAATTATATGTAAGATACATATCTGGCTTAATAAAATTCCTATCCATGACTAGAAAGACACTGAAGGACTAGAGAAGGATATGGAGAAATGCATGAAAATCATCCTGTCATTTGTGGAATCCTCCCCTGTAGCACTTGTCATCGGTGCTTACTATCACGTGACTGCAGAGATGTTGAGAGTTCATTGGAATTTGATAGCCTTATACTGCTTTAAGATATCCGACTACTGCTCTACCCTACTGACTTTTCCTTTAATGGTGTACACTGGCCTACTGCTCTTCTTCATCAGTGCTCCAATTAATTCTTCATCTTTCAACCCAATCTGATGTCTTATGTGATGCATAACTCTTGCTATTTACTCTGCAATACTGCGCTTCATAAATATTTCACTTTCCATGATAACCTGAACTTGCAGTGATGTAAAAAAGTGTTTCTCCCCTCCTGAGTTCCCTTATTTCAAATATAAAAACAGCACCACGGGCCTTTAAAATGGAACACAGTTCTTTAATGAATGAGCCTTGACAAAAAGACCGACACGGGCCGTGTTTCAGTGACTATATCATTTTGATACAGAAAGTGAAGTGCCTTGGTGCTTTGTAGCTTTTACTACATGAGACGTGGGGTAAGGAATAATATATTGTAGAGGAATATTCGAGTTATTCCCCAAGTTTTCCACGTCATCACTGTGACCCCTGACGCAGGTTGCTAGTCACCGAAACACGGCCGTGTCGGGTCTTTTTGTCAAGGCTCATTCATTAAAGAACTGTGTTCCATTTTTTAAAGGCCCGTGGTGCTGTTTTTTTTTTGTTTGGACTTTAGTTTGTACTTTGTTCCCTCTCTTTTGTTATATCCTTATTCAAATATGTTACAATGAATGGTTTCTGATCTTTAAACAAAATGTAACATTAGACAAAAGGAACCTTGTATCCTACATTATCCAAATCAAGTTTGGTTCTATGTGGCCATATCATCTGTTACCTCTTCCTCTCCCTAAGAGATCCCACAAACCTGACCCTTGCTTTCTTGAATTCTGATACAGTTCATGTCTCACCACCTCTACCGAGAGGTCGTTCCATGCATCCATTACCCTTTCCATAAAGAAATGTTTCTTTATTTACTTTTGAGTATCCTTCCCTTCAACTTCATCTTATGCCCTTTTGTTCCAGAGCTTCCTTTCAGTTGACAGAGACCTGTCTCCTTTGCATTTATGCCATGGAGATATTTAAATGTCTCAATCATATCTCCTCTCACTCTGCTTTCTTCCAATGTATATATATTGAGGTCTATGAGTCTATCTCAATATGCTTTATGATTAAGACTATTAACCATTGAGACCAGACTCTGACAAGTGTAGAAGGTATTCAAGCAGGGTCTGTGTAGGACAAGTAAGAGGATCTACGGTCTTTTTTCACACCAGATGGCAAACCTCCTCCAATTTAAAAGAATATCACCTCTTAGTGGAATCTTTCTTGGAAGCCAGCAAGACCATGGAGACACCCCATGAAAGACCCATGAAAGCAAATTCTATGCTCTTAACATCCAAGCTGTGAGAGCCAGAGACTGGAGGTTGGGACATAGAAATGACCCTCGTTCTGAGCAATGAGGGTCAGAAAACACTACAATCTCCATGGTTCTTCAGAGGACAATTCCAGAAAAAGAGGGAACCAAATCTGTCTCAGCCAGTACGGTACGATCAGAATCATGGTTCCGCAGTCTTGCTTGAGTTTCAACAAAGTCTTTCCTACTAGAGGTATCGGAGGATAAGCTTACAGGAGACCTGTCCCCCAATTGAGGAGAAAGGCATCCGACACTAGTCTGTCGTGGGCCTGAAGCCTGGAACAGAATTGAGGGACCTTGTGGTTGATCTGAGTGGCAAAAAGAGCCACCAAGGGGGTGCCCCACACTCAGAAGATTTTGAGGGCCATGCCCATGAGGAAAGACCACTCATGTGGTTGCATTATCCTGCTCAGTCTGTCAACCAGGGTGTTGTTGTGCCCACCAAATAAGTGGCTCAAAGTAACATGCCGTGGAGGCGAGCCCAATGCCCAATCCGGACAGCTTCCTTATACAGAGGGTGTGATCCAGTGCCCCCCTGCTTGTGATGCAATACAACCTCATTGTCTATTGAACAAGAACAATATGACGGGACAGCTGATCTATGAAAGCCTTCGAGAATTCCAGAGTGCTCGAAGCTCCAGGAGGTTGCTCTGAAGATTCGTTTTCTGGAGGGACCAAGCTCCTTGAGTGTGAAGCCCACAGACATGAGCTCCCCATACCAGGAGAGATGCATCCACGTCAGCACTTTTTGTGGCTGAGGAATTTGGAATGGAAGTTCCAGAGTCAAATTGGATCGAACTGTCCACCACTGAAGCACCTAACCATTATTCATCTATTCAGGAAATCCTAGACTGCCCCAATTTGATTGACTGCACTTTTTTGTCCTTTAGATTGTAAGCTCCTTTGAGCAGGGACTGTCCTCTGTGTTAAATGTACAGCGCTGCGTAACTCTGGTAGCGCTTTATAATGTTAAGTAGTAGTAGTAGTAAGAGAGCGAACAAGTTCTGGGGACACCTGGATGAGATCTTCCAGGCTTCCTGCAGCTTGATACCCACTGAGAAGCCAGGATCCATTGAGCTGGTTTCATGTGAAGATGTGTCATGGGCGTTACGTACACTGTGGAGGCCATGTGGCCCAGCAATCTCAACATCTGCGAGTTATCTGCCAAGAGGCTCGAACCTTGGACACTAGGAAGACTAGATTGTCTGCTCTGGCCTCCGGAAGATAGGCTCGAACCTTGTGTGTCCAGCAGGGCTCCTATGAATTCCAATTTCTGGACAGGGCGCAGATGGGACTTGCGGTACTTTAAAACCAAATCCTAGTAGCTCTAGCACCCCGAATAGTCATCCGCATGGACTCCTGTGCACTGTCCTCTACATAAGTAATAAGTATTGCCACACGGACAGACCAAAGGCCCATCAAGCCCAGCGTCCTGTTTCCAAAAGTGGCCAATCCAGGTCACAAATATCTGGCAAGATCCCAAAAAGTTCAATACATTTTATGCTGCTTATCCCGAAATAAGCAGTGGATTTTCCCCAAGTCATTTTAATAACGGTCTCTGGACTTTTCCTTTAGGAAGCCGTTCCAAACCTTTTTAACCCCGCTAACTGCTTTTACCACACTCTCTGGCAACAAATTCCAGAGTTTAATAACACGTTGAGTGAAGAAAAATTTTCCTGCATATGAATCACTGAAAGGTTCTTCAACAGGAGCTGCTCATACTTTTCACTGATAATACAGAGGAATTCTGGCATCTCAGATTTATCAGAAGGCACAGAAAAGTTCATTAGCAGATGCTATTTAAATAGTCTGATGAGGACCGAACATAATAGATTATCCTTTCATCCTAGAAATTAATATAAGTATGTAGCACGATGCTGGCTTACAGACTATTAAGTAATCAGCATGGTAAGAGATGCGATTTAAACTCTGCATTGAAGAGGTTAAGAAACTTGTTCTGAGGCTAAAAGTTCCCTTACATTTCCATTAACTATTTATAAATGAACGTAAAACCTTTGGAGCAGCTCAGTATTTCATGCTGCCAGGTTGCAATTTGCTAGAGCTAAGCAAATGAATAACTGAAAAAGTGAATCCTCTTTAATTTTCTCTGCCCACCCTGCTCATCGAGCACAATGTTTGTCTCAGCAAACTGCACGGATTAGAACAGCACCCACCGGAAGACGGTGAAGCCATAAGACCGTTTTTAGTGTGTTTATAAAAAAAAAAAAAAAAAAAAAGAGAAAGTGGCCATCTATCCATCTATATGAGCTGTGAATTTTTAAAAAATGAAGCAGTGAACCACAGGATGGTAGGAAGGCCAGGCCCCACCACCCATAGACAAAGCAGGGACCAACCAAAACCAAAAGGTATCTCAGGAAACGCCAACCGCTATGGCATATGAAGAGCAATAAGCTGCAGAAGCTGACATTGGATGTGGTGTGGGAGTCAAACCAGCCAATCGTTGAGATATGAGAACCATGGCCTCCCAGTCTGCGTAGCGATGTTGCAACTACTGCGACACACTTGATGAAGACTCTGGGAGCTGACGCAAGGCCAAAAGGCAATATACGGTACTGAAAATGATGTGTTCCCAGCCGAAATCGAAGATACTTCCGGTGGGCAGTAAGTATCGGGATATGAGTATATGCATCCAAGTATATGCATCCTTTAAGTCCAGAGAGCATAGCCAATCATTTTCCTGAATCATTGGGAGAAGGGTGCCCAGGGAAACCAGCGGACTAGAAATTTGTTCAGGGCCCTCAGACATCTAGGATGGAATGCATCCCCCATCTTCTTTTGCACAAGGAAGTACCTGAAATAGAATCCCTGCCCTTCTTCCCCTGGTGGAATGGGCTCAACCGCATGGGCCTTCAGAAGGGCGGAGAGTTCCTCTGCAAGTACTTGCCTGTGCTGAGAGCTGAATGAATGAGCTCTCGGTGGGCAATTTGGAGGTTGGAATGCCAACTGAGGGTGTATCTGAGATGTAACACATATAATGTTGAAACTGAGGAAAAGCTTTCTTAATGAACTAGAAGAACAATTTGAAGAAATAAGTGCCCTACACAATCTACACTAAGACTTAATAGACTGGGAAGTGGGGGGTGATAAAGTAATCCCACTAACTGGTGATATTCAAAATCTGAGAGAGAAGCCTGAAGGAGGAGTAATAAGTCATTTTACAGCCCAGTTATATTTCAGTAATACAAAAAATATTCAATATACATTCTAAACTTAAGTCTTTAACCACATAAGATTCTCCTCCCATGAGATCTAACATTTAAAAATCCCATCCACAATTCCTTATACGGGCATCCTCCATACTATCCTCATCTCAAATTTCACCAACAGCTTCCCATCTTATATAGCATGCCTATTTAAATTCTTCACATAATCCCTAAACAGACTTCTGACTCCAACACATTTTTACCTTAAAGACATCCCAAGACTTCATAAGTACATAAGTATTGCCATACTTATGCCATATTGTCTATCAAGCCCAGCATCCTGTTTCCAACAGTGGCCAATCCAGGTCACAAGTACCTGGCAAGATCCCAAAGGAATCTCTCTCCCAGCTCCTTCCTGTCGTTCCAGTTGCAGGAAGGCACTGGGAGAGAGATTCCTTTCCCAAGATGACCGAGTAATGGTCTCTTATACATTCTCCTGATCTCACGTTTGGAACATCAATGCTTTTCTGAGAGGGAACAAGGCTTTTCAGAAGTTTTTTTGAACACACACGTCACAGTTGGACACATTGTTTGCCAGCAAGCACTACGAGATAGGGCACTGGACCTTAACATATGGACCTGCTACAAGATATAAGATAAGCAACAAAGATTTGCAGATGAAGTGAAAATGAACAGAGACTGGTAATAATTTTAAGTTGCATTCAGTTGCTTTGGTAGGTGGGCCAGGCAGGGTCCAGTGCTATGATGGTATGAAAATTGTTACACTATAAACTGGTTCCGTCACAAACGGTGGATTGGTACTTCAATACACACTGAGCACTACAAAATTTTAAATCAAATATTTGAAAATTATTCAAAGGATTATAGTAAATGGTTTAAGCATTGATTAAATGGTATGAATTAGTGAAAGCAAAGTTAAAATTTAATGCCAAGAAGTGCAGAGTGATGCATTTGGAGTGCAGAAACCCGAAAGAGAAATACAGAAGAGGAGGGGAAAGATTAGTAAGCTCAACTAAGGAGCAAGACCTTGGGGTATTGGTGTCCGAGGATATGAAGGTGAAGAAAATGTGACAAGGCGACAGCTGTGGCCAGAAGGATGCTAGGCTGCATAGAGAGGGGTTATAACCAGCAGAAGAAAGAAGGTGTTGATGCCCCTCTACAAGTCATTGGTGAGGCCCCACTTGGAGTACTGTGTTCAGTTTTGGAGGCCATATCTTGCTAAAGATATAAAAAGATATAAAAAGACGAAGCGGTGCAAAGAAAAGCTAACAAAAATGGTAATGGGATTTGGCGTTGCAAACCGTACGAAGAGAGACCTTGCCAACCTGAACCATGTATACTTTGGAGGAAAGGAGAAACAGGGGTGACATGACACAGACATTCAAATATTGAAAGGTATTAATCCACAAACAAACCTTTTCCGGAGATGGGAAGGTGGTAGAACTAGACGACATGAATTGAGGTTGAAGGGGGGCAGACTCAGGAGTAATGTCAGGAAGTATTTTTTCATGGAAAGGGTGGTATATACGTGGAATGCCTTCCAACGGGTGGTGGAGATGAAAACAGTAATGGAATTCAAACATGCGTGGGATAAACACAAAGAAATCCTGTTTAGAAGGAATGGATCCACAGAATCTTAGCAGGATTTCTTTGTGTGGCAACTGGGTGGCAACACCGGTAATTGGGAAGCTAATTTCCCACCATGTCCTCAGTTTCAAACCATAGCTATAATTAAAAATACCTCACTTATCTTGAAGTTTATAAATAATCCTGCTTGTCTAAGGATTGTAGATGATAGCCACCAACACTGTCTGGCTCCACAACTGAAGCCATCAATTTATTTCAGCAATTTTGATATACTGTCAATAGGCCTGCACATCGGCATCAAGCGGTTTACAACATAAAAATGAAGAGGTTAACCTCACAAGCCTAAGGGAAAGAAACAGATGTGTTTTTAGTGCTTGGGAATTGGGAAGTAGGGTCAGTGCTCCAAAATTGTCAGGTAGAGACAGAGAAAGAGAGATAAAGATTTAAGTATACCAGTGTTTAATCATGAAGTGCAACCTGCACAGAATGCAACATATGACTGGCCACCTTGCTGAGCAGACTGGATGGACCGTACAAGTTCAATCTGTCAACATTTAATATGTTGCTACATTGTAGGGCGTGAAAATGGGACCATGTTATACCTTTACTAAAAGATCTGCACTGGCTTCCTGTTGAATTTCATATTGTTTCAACTAGCCTTTAAGTTCTTACATGAAGGTACTCCATCTTATCTTGCTTTGCTCACATGTTCTACATGCACCGCCCCACCTCCTGTGCTCCCTAAATAAATACCGATTAGTTACCCCAGGTCCTAAGCGTGCTCATTTAGACTCAACCAGATAGAGTGTTTTCTTTTTTCTAGCTCCTACATTGTGGAATATCATTCCTAAATCACTATGGGGAGAGGCTCTTATCAAGGTTAAGGGCAGGATTGAAATTTTTTTTCAGCAGACTTTTGGGTAGTATGAGCTTATTTCCTGTTTTGGTTTTTTTTTTTACTCTGGGTTTTTGAGAGAGATATTCATGGGTAAGTTAATATCTGCTGCAATGATTGTGTTTCCTTGCCGAATGGTCTTTCCTATAATGCTTAGATGTCTGATTTCTGTCCTATTTGATTTTGTAGTTACTTTCTATCTTTTACAGACGTTCAAATATTTGAAAGGTATTAATCCGCAAACAAATCTTTTCCGGAGATGGGAAGGCGGTAGAACGAGAGGACATGAAATAAGGTTGAAGGGGGCAGCCTCAGGAAAGATGTCAAAGTATTTTTTCACAGAGGGTGGTGGATGCTTGGAATGCCCTCCCGCGGGAGGTGGTGGAGATGAAAACGGTAACGGAATTCAAACACACGTGGGATATGCATAAGGAATCCTATGCAGAAGGAATGGATCCTCAGAAGCTTAGCCGAAATTGGGTGGCGGAGCAGGTGGGGGAAGAGGGGTTGGTGGTTGGGAGGCGAGGATAGTGGAGGGCAGACTTATACGGTCTGTGCCAGAGCCGGTGATGGGAGGCGGGACTGGTGGTTGGGAGGCGGGAAGTACTGCTGCGCAGACTTGTACGGTCTGTGCCCTGAATAAGGCAGGTACAAATCAAGGTAAGGTTTACACATATGTTTGTCTTGTTGGGCAGACTGGATGGACCGTGCAGGTCTTTTTCTGCCGTCATCTACTATGTTACTATGTTTTAGTTGAGAGGTGTGGTAGCCATGTTAGTCCACACCTCTCAACTCAACTGCTTTGACCTGAATGTTCAGTAAAGTGGGTTAAGCATAAATAAGCAGTGCCATATTGGGACAGACCGAAGAACCATCAAGCCCAGTATCATGTTTCCAACAGCCAATTCAAGTCATAAGTATCTAGCAAGATCCCAAAAGAATAGAATAGATTTTATGATGCTTACTGAGGAATAAGAATTGGATTTGTCAAAGTCCATCTTAATAATGGTTTATAGATTTTTCTTTTAGCAACTTGTCCAAACCTTTTTTAAACCCTGCCAAGCTAACTTTTCTGCAACAAATTCACAGTTTAATTGCACGCTGAATTATGAAATATTTCTCTGATTTGTCCCCTAGTCCTAGTATTTTGGAAAGAGCAAACAAGAGATTGTCTACCCGTGCCACTTCACTCAGTACTTTATAGACCTCTCTCTCTCCCCTCAGCCGTCTCTTCTCCAAGCTGAAGAGCCCTAGCTGTGTTAGCCTTTCCTCAAAGGGAAGTCGTCACATCCCCTTCATCTTTTTGTTGCCCTTTTCTGTACCTTTCCTAATTCCACTATATATTTTGAGATGCAGTGACCAAAATTGCACAAAATAGTTGAGTGATACATAGGAACTATGTTCTCAGTTTTTGTTTTCATTTCTTTCCAAATAGCTCCTAACATTCTATTTGCTTTCTTAGTCGCTGCTGCACACTGAACAGAGGGTTTCAACTTATCATCATTGTTAACACCTAGATCCTTTTCCTGGGTGGTGGCTCTTAATGTGGACCCTTGTATCACATGGAGGCATATTTTCAAAGCACTTAGCCTTCCAAAGTTCCATAGGTTTCTATGGAACTTTGGAAGGCTAAGTGCTTTGAAAATATGCCTCATAGCTATACTGTGGGTTCCTCTTCCCTACATGCATCACTTTGCAGTTGTGCACATTAAATATCATTTGCCATTTGGATGCTCAGTCACTCTAAGGTCCTCTTGCAATTTTTCACAATCCTCTTGTGATTTAACAACTTTTAGGAACTGTCATCACCAAATTTGATCACCTCACTCATTACTCCCGTGACCAGATCACATATAAATATGTTTTAAAAAAAGCAAATACTAATAAACCACATACTCTCACACCTTATTTTTCTAACTCTCTAACATTTGTATACATACATTTTAAAGTGTGTTTTTTGTTATTGCTATCTGCAAGCTGCTTAGCAGTTGACAGGGGTAATTTGCAATCTTTACACTGTCTGCTCTTCCCCTAAAGGCACCAGGCTTACCTTTTCCTCTGTTGCAACCTCTCTATCGGGATGTCCTAAATTTCCTGTTTTCAGGACTTGGAGTCAAAATATGGAACGCTCTACCTAGTCCCGTTAGAACAGAAAACAGCTACCTCAGCTTCAGGAAGAGGCTAAAACCTCTCTCTCCCAAAGACTGCTTCATAATAATCCATCATGACTTCTACTTCCTAGTATCATCCATTATTCTTTCCTGTAATGTTTTTAGTCTCATGCATTACACCAATGGTCTCTAAAGTTTCTCATACCTCACACTAACACTATCTGCTTTTGTCTCACCTAGAATGTAAACCGCACTGAACCCTGAAAAGGGGATATTAGCGGTAAACAAGAATTGAATTGATAGCATCCTTCAAAGGCATCTCACTCCAAACCACACTACTGAGCGATTGTCGACTTTCCCCAGGTTCTAGTTTAAAAGCTGTTCTACCTCCTTTTTAAATGTTAGTGCCAGCAGCCTGGTTCCATCCTGGTTAAGGTGGAGCCAATCTATTTGGAACAGGTTCTTCCTTTCTCAGAACGCTGCCCATTTCCTAACAAATCTAGATCCCTCTTTTCCATGCTATCATCTCATCCAAATATGTTGAGACTCTGAAGCTCTTCGTGCATCTTGGTCCTGAATGTGGAACAGGGAGAACTTTTGAAAATGCTACCCTTGGGTTCTGGATTTCAACTTTCTACTTAAGAGCCTACATTTGGCTCTCAGAACCTCCCTCCTACATTCTCCTATGACACTGGTACCCTCACATGTACCAAAACAGCCAGATCTTTCCCAGAACTGTCTAAAATCTTAGCTAGGTAACACATGAAGACCATCTCTTTCATGCCTGGCAGGCAAGTGACGAGCGATCCTGTCTCCACCAGCCATGTAACCATCTATATGCGAAATAACTCTATTCCAACTAGAACAGCCATTCTGACCCTTCCCCTCCTGGGAAGAAGCCCCCGGGGACACATTTTGGTGCAAGAGGATATTGCATTTGCTGGACTGCATGTCCTGGTTACAAGATCACTTCCCATCATACCAAAACGATGCTCTCCTTTCAGGTGACCCCTCTTTTCCATGGCAGCATAGAGGCAGCAAGGCTGGAGATGGGGACTTCTCTACTATGTCTCTTGAAGCTCTCTTCTTTATACCTGTCTGCAACAGCTCTTCCATGTCTGCTACTCTAGCCTCCAGGGACTAAACTGGTTCCCTGAATGCTAGGAGCTCTTTGCACCGAGTACACACATACGACCTCTCACCAACTAGAAGATAAACATGTCACACACAATGCAAAAACTGGACAGCCCCCATCTTACTAGTGAACTGCTTCCTGCATCAAAGCATTGGTGAGCTGCTTGTTAATTAAGTTTCTAACGGAGCAGGATTATGAAAACTAAAGTCTCTTAAGATTACTAGCTATAGTTATATGCTATACTATTTTACTTTGTTTTAGGAATAGGATTTCAGAAGTACCCTATTTCCTCCCGAGAACTCCAAATCCTGCCTGCTCATTTTAAAACATATACTCCAAACAGTATACCTTCATATCAGGTTAATCTCTGTCCTGTTGGCCTGAGGAACAAGAGTTGGGCAGGACAAATAAATGCAAGACTAATGTAGAGCTGGGCAACACAGGGAGCCATTTCATCTGGTCAGCTTATCTTTTTAAAATTTGTACTTTTATGGCCAACACCACCCGGCTCTGAGGCTTCTATAGATAATGACAGAAGGAAGTAGAGACAGCATCATGTTTTCTTGGTCCCTTCTCTTAAGCCCCTCATGCTTGAATCCAGTTTCTAATGGAACAAGTACTCCAGCCATGGTAACAGCACCTCCACTTTCCTCATCCTGTTCCTATGGCAGCCACATTATTCATTAATTAGCTGACTGAATCACATAGCTATTACAGATACATAGCTGCACAGTTCAAACAGCTGACCTGTGAATGCACATATGCCAGAGGAAAAAGAAAAGCAAGGTGATCTGCTGCATTACAAAATCAGGAACTGGGCATTGGGGGGGGGGGGGGGGGGTAAGAGAGGAGTCATGCGGATGCATGTCACCAGCACCAGGCAGGGAAGGGTAGGAAGGAGAAGAGGCATTTTTTTCATACCTGGAATCAGGTGGAAACTAATGCCTACTTCAGGTATAGATGGGTAATATTGCCACTCTGACCTCAAAGAAGAGAGGCAGGAATGGGGAAAAAACAAAATGTGCAAAACAAAAACAAAAACAAAAAAAAGGGTTAAAGATGTCACAAGACACTTTATTAAAAGTTTGAAGTGAGGGATAAGGCAGGTGGGGGAGGTTAAAAAGGCCATGGGGACACACACTAGAAGTGGGAGAGATTCATGGCAAGAGTATTAAGTTAGCTAGGAGCTCTTGCCTGCTCCAAGTGTGTGGTGCATTTGTGTGTAGAGGTGGGGGAAAATCAATCCCCCTTCCCAAAAGCAGCAAGGAGATAAGGATTTTCCTGCTCCCCACCCCCCAAGCCGTTATTGAAGGCAAGATCTACAGATACAGTCCCAGAGAAATAAGGTCTGGCACTCCTGCCTTACAGCAAATCTGTGAAGGTTTAAAAAAAAAAAAAAAAAGAAATTTAATAACCTGCTTACAATTTTCACACTTGCAACTGTTCATCTCAGCCACTGCTTGTTCACCACTTTATAGTTAGGGCTGAGATGATGTTCCATTAACAATTATAGGTGGCACAGAGATGAGTGATAGGTCACTGACTTCTATGACAGGGAGACAGTCAATTTTTCATTCCCAATTTGTACTCTAGTTTTTGGATTCTCTGTATTTTGAGATATACCACCACCTCTAGCTAACTTTTAGCACTCAGGAGTATTATAACTTGTACAGAACCTGTTCTCTGCGCTGCTCTTGAAAAATTCATTTACAAAATGTTTTCCAAAGGAGCTCCACGGGAGGCTGACTTGAGGCAGAATTTCCCTTCACACTGTATCATGCTCTGCCTTCACACTGTATTATGCTATCCAGTAACAAATAATTCACAATAGCCAGTGAGAGCTGCACATGAAAAAAACTCTAACCCTTGCTGTGATCTGCACTGAAGCGAGGAAGAGGAGGAGCTGGGGAATACACGAGTGACCTCTGACATCTGTGGACTGCGAGCCAAACTGAAAGATATAAACAAGACAAGAATACTAGATAGGAAAAAAGAGCTGGCTCTTATATTAGGATTATTCCTCTTTAAAGCAGTAGAATTAGCAAAATGAGATTTTCAGGCAATTCAAAAATGAACAATTTAAATCCTGAAATGTGATCTCCGTAAAATTAAGATCATGAGGGGAAGAACAGAATAAAACATACAAATGATAATCTGCTTAGTCTGACAAGCATAGCTGCTTTAATAGCATGCAGAGAGCAAACACACAAACTTCTGTATAGCTGACACCTAGCCAAAGGTGCATCAGGTCATATTAGAAGCAATAGGACATCAGCAGTCAGTGGCTCAGTGTCACATTCATGTCAACATGACTTACAAGGTGGAGTCCCCATAGGCAAGGTTTCTTGTCATAAACACTGATGGCAGTGGCATACCAAAATGATCAGGGAGTATCAAGAAGTTTTTTTTTAAAAAGTGTAAAGCTTTGCATCTTAGTCCCTATGAAATTCAGCATGTTTTTTAATTTCTCAATTCATAGCTTACTCTGCACAGAGATGCACAACCCCATCCACAGAATTTCTGTGCCATGCTTCTCAAATCACCTGCCTACATTTATTACCAAAGGCCAAACCAGATGCAAAAAAAATCTGGACATAATATAAATGGAGTTCTGGGAGAAGAATGGCTTTAAAAACCCATTCACTTCATGGAAGATAACAGACCACAACACTCTCTCCTTTAATAAAGTCTCTTTTTTTATTTGGTTAAATATGTGTGTGTATTTTTTTAAATTAAAAAATTCTTATATACTTGCTATCAAAATTGTCAACTCTCATACCAGTCTGCTAGTATTTAACAGAATATGAGAAATCCCGAACTGGGCGGAAGCGGACACAAGTAAGATTCATCATGCAAAACATGTCCATCTTAGATATCTGTTTCAAGAAATTCAACATCTAACCTCAATCTCCAACCCCCCAGCTGTAATTTAAACCTTAGGGCAATGGAAGAATTACTGATCATTGCACTCAGTATTTTAAGACTGCTATCAAACCACTCATCGGGTCTGTCATTCCCAGGCAAAATATCAACCAAACCACTTTTATTTATAGCTCACGTCTGAAATACCTCTAGCTTTTTATGGACTTCCTGAACTTGAGACCCAAAAATGGACAGAGAACTGCCGACGAAGACCCATTACTGAGTACTATAGGAGACTTACTGCTTGAATTGTGCCCCTGCCTGCATAGGGAAAAGTTCTCAGTGCCAGCTGACACACTACTGGGCACCTGGCCTTTTAAAAAGAACCCACAAAATAAAGTGTGCCAAGTGTAGCAGGGCTCAGTGCTGTACTATATTTTGGGTATGATAAGTCCTTAACACATCAGGGTTGAGATAATTTGCCTCAATACCTCTCTCACATGGCCTCAGGCCATACAGCGGGAATGCTAAATGTCAGTCCTCAAGGGCCACAACCCAGTCAGGTTTACAGGATTTCTACAATGAATATGCATACAATGAAGGCAGTGCACGTAAATAGATCTCACATATATTCATTAGGAAAATCTTTAAAATCTAATTGGGTTGTGGCCCTCAAGGACAGACACTGAGCACCCCTGTCATACAATGCAAGTAAGAAGTAGACTAGCAGTCCAACCTCTCCTTCCAGTAAACCGCTCTAGAAATAATCCACGTGTCTTTCTGTCATAACTAGTAAATCTCTCTCTGCTCCATGAACCAGCCAAATTCCTCCTTCTGCAGAGCCCTTCTACCTAGATACTCCCTTTAGCAACAGCTTAGTGGGGTCTGTCCCATCACCAGGGATCATAGGCTCAGGAGACACTCCCCCCCCCCCCCAATCACATCTTATACGTAATACTCCTGTTAACCTGCTCCAGTATATCTCCATGGAAACATATTGGAGTTGCCACTCAATATTTTCTTCTAAAAATTATTAGAGATGGGCTGAAAACTTGCCAATTGTAGCTAGAATTACAAACGTTATCTACACTCTTAAGTCTTTACCAAAGACTGGTTGTTGCAATGAAAGGTTGTCATTAATGCTCATTTTCTAAAATCACATTTAAACCACTTGTGACTGCAATACAATAACTCCCATCCCCAGGGGAATCTCTGGACTACAGGCAAGGCTTCAGTCCATCTCATATGATCACATGATGCTTCTCTGTAAGTGATAAGTCTTCATTTAAGAAAAATTCAGAACTTGGTGCATAGGTTTCAATGCGAAATAGCAGGACCAAGAGTCACTGGCAGAGCTATGTGGATCTCAATATTAGAACAGCAGGGGTGTGTGGCAGTGCAGGTCATCTACTGTAATATTATTTCAAAGGCATTTCTCTTATCTTTCCCTCTAGTGGTTGTAAAAACTAAGTTGCTTACCTGTACCAAGTATTTGCTGCAGATAGCAGAATAAAATCATCCACACAAGTGAGTGACATCTGACAGCATCAACACAGAGCACAAAGTTTAGAAAAACCTACAAGGCTTTTCTGGGCATGCACAAGAGTTCCCAGCCACATAAACCCCTTTAGCCCCATACAACAGTGTGAAGTCATTTCTGAAAGGGGAGGCAAGAAATAATGTCCAGTTGATTATCCAGTGTTTACAGAGAACACCCATCACATATTAACACAGTAAATGAGAACAGATAAAGAACAAATTAGCCCATCTAATAGATCCAGCTGAAATTTGTGCATTTTGGATGAGCTCTCACATGCAACCTAATATACACTTCCTTCCTGTATCTTCTACCTGATCTCTCACCCCTTCTATATCTTCTGCAGCAAATAAGGTAAAATTTGTTCATACCTGCTAATTTCCTTTCCTTGAGACCTGCTACACCAATCCAGATGAGTGGTTTGTGTCTCACCATCAGCAGATGGAGGCAGAGAATTTCATGTCATCGTCACAGGCATAAATAGTAGTGCAGCCCTGGAACTTGGCAGTATTTATTTATTTATATTTTGCTCACACCTTTTTCAGTAGTAGCTCAAGGTGAGCTACATTCAGGTACTCTGGATATTTCTCTGTCCCAGTAGGGCTCACAATCTAACTTTGTACCAGAGGAAATGGAGGGTTAAGTAACTTGCCCAAGATCACAAGAAGCAGCAATGGGATTTGAACTTGCCACCTCTGGATTGCAAGACCGGTGCTCTAACCACTAGGTCACTCCTCCACTATAAATGTGTAATGCAGCTATAAAGGATTATAGCTGCATTACACATAAGCATGATAAGAATTAAACTACAGCAATAACATAATAGGTAAATGCAATGGATGAACTACTATTATGTAGTAGCAGCTATGTAGCAACTACATTATTAAGAAACCTTTTCGAGCAACATCATCAATCAGAACTACAGAGCAATTATGGAGTGAAAATGCAGCTCAAGAGTACTTGAGTCAATTATTATAAAAGGAAAGCAGAATATGAGTACACTCTGGAATGGGAAAACCATCCCAATTAACCCCAGGAACTATGAGGAATGACTAACTAGACCACCAGGACAAAATTTAGGCTCAGTCTTCTAGGTCAGGTTCTAGATTTGCTGTATCTAGCAGGCCTCAAGGAAAGCAAATTAGCAAGTAAGAAAATTTTCATCTTCCTTATCATCCTGCTAGACCAATCCAGATAAGTAGAATGTACCAATGCTACAAAACCCTGGGTGTAATGAAGACCAGAGTCCCCAGTAGAACCCCATACTACAGCATAAACTACCTCCTTGTGAAAGGCCACCAGGAGGAGGGAACTGAACAAAAGAAGAACCGCCATATCCATAGCACTTAAATTTACCTGCTTCATACTAAAAAGTCAGCTCTGCCACAACATCTCCGGAATAGTTTGTTAGTTAACTCAGTGTAACTGATTTGGCGAGATATGGCTAGGTTTTGAGATTTTTACCCTGATTGCTCTGGTTTACTGCCACTGTGGTAATATGGACTTTCTCCCAGGAACTGAGTAGAGAGATGTGATAGCCGTGTTAGTCCACTTTTAAAGGTAATCAATAGAAATAAAAGAAAATAAAACATAGAAAGGAAAATAAGATGATGCCTTTTTTATTGGACTAACTTAATACATTTTTTGATTAGCTTTCGAAGGTAACCCTTCTTCATCAGATTGGAAATAAGCAAATGTTGATAAATAACGGTATATATAAGTGAAACATCAAAGCATTCCAGTGAGTCTCACAGGATGAGGGTGGGGTGGGTAAGGTGAGAGACAGGGAGTGCCAGGTGGATGAGGGACAGGGAGATATGCAAGGCGATAGGAGGGTGACAAAGCAGTAAAATTGTATGGTTTACAATGGGCTAGAAAACCCAGATCTTTGTTAAGTCCTGCCTGGTGGGTGTCAAAATATTTAATCATTCTTACTTCAAAGGTCTTACGTTTCTGGACTGTCTTAAAGTTTCCTTTTAGTATTCTCACCATAAAATTATTGATACAGTGTTCTGGTTTTGTAAAGTGCTGCCCCACAGAGTTGACATCCTGGTTGGCACTGGCATTTTTCATATGTCTATGTAAATTAAATCTCTTCTTCAGTATCTGGCTTGTTTCTCCAATATAGCACCCTTTGTCACACTTTTTACATCGAATGATATATACCACATTGGAAGATGAGCATGTGAAGGATTGCTTTATGTTGAATACTTTTCCTTTGTGAATGACTGTGGGATCCTCTGAAATGTTTTGGCATAGTTTGCAGCTCGATATATTGCAAGGATGTGTGCCACTCTCTTCCTTTTGAGTTTCTATCAGGAGCTTGCTTCTCACTAGTTTGTGTTTTAAGTTGGGTGGCTGTCAGAAGGCCAGCACTGGTGGGGAAGGGAATACCTCTTTCAGTAGTTCATCCTCCTGGAGTAGTGGCTGTAGATCTTTTATGATTTTTCTCAATTTTTCTAGCTCTGGGTTGTTTGTCACTACAAAGGGGATTCTGTCTGTTGCTTTCTTTTCCTTGACAGTAGCAGAGTCACTTTGGGTGTTTTAAGGGAGGAGGCAACATTCTTGGAGATTATTTTGGGGCTGTAGCCTTTTTGTTTCAAGGATTCAGTCAGGATTTTGAGGTGTTATTTCTGTCCCCTGGGTGAGAGCAGATATGGTGTATCTTGTGGCTTGGCTAGGAATAATGGATTTTTTTTTTGTATGTGACAGGTGGAAGCTGGAGTTGTGGAGGTAGCTGCATTTGTCTGTAGGTTTCTTGTATATAGATGTTTGTATATAGCCATTGCTGGTTGAAGCTGTGGTGTCCAAAACATTGACTTTTTCTGGGGAGCAGTCAATTTTGAATTTGACTGTAGGATGGTATGTATTGAAAGAACAGATCTGAAAACCCTGTATATTCAGATTTATTGAGCAGGGCAGTAAACTAACTGAACACATATTAGATGATGATGAATATATTCTACCATTTCAACATTTTTTTCAAGGTGAGATGATGTAGGGGTACATTTTGTGTATCTGCAGTTAAAACACTTTGTATAAGTGTTGAATAACCTGGCATTATGTAAAAAGGTGGGATCTAAAATTAGAGATGTATTTATTTTAGCGGAGGAAGATTTGACCATTTCTGTACTACATAAACAGATTGTTGAGGACTCTCCAAAAAAGGATTTCTCTATAGTTACTCTACATTACAGCACCAACTTGGGAATCCCTTCAGAAAGTTTGAATATCTCAACGGTTGCAGGACATACCTTGATATATGCATACTGTATCTCTGAGAGTATGTCAATATAGGGTGTTGCTTAGGACTTATGTCTCAATCTCAATTATATATAATGAAAGAAGCTGGTAACTCACAATGTGAGAAACATAAGCAGGCAGAAAATGCTATCTGGGACTGCTATCTTATTAAAAAAAAATTTGGGGAGGGTAATAGTGGGATATTTAGAACAGGTCCTCAAGCAAAACCTACGTTTTCAGACTCTGTATCTTACTAGGGCAGATGGCCACGACAGGGGTTAAAGGGAAAGGGGCTAAGTGTTGGGTAGCTAAGGCTTGCATGGCCGGGGAGTGAAGCGAATGCTACATACCTGTAGAAGGTATTCTCCGAGGACAGCAGGCTGATTGTTCTTACTGATGGGTGACGTCCACGGCAGCCCCTCCAATCGGAAAACTTTCTAGCAAAGTCCTTCGCTAGTCCTAGCGCGCCGATGCGCACCGCGCATGCGCGGCCGTCTTCCCGCCCGAACCGGCTCGTGCCAGCCAGTCTCATATGTAGCAAGACAAAGAGAAGGGAAGACACAACTCCAAAGGGGAGGCGGGCGGGTTTGTGAGAACAATCAGCCTGCTGTCCTCGGAGAATACCTTCTACAGGTATGTAGCATTCGCTTTCTCCGAGGACAAGCAGGCTGCTTGTTCTCACTGATGGGGTATCCCTAGCCCCCAGGCTCACTCAAAACAACAAACATGGTCAATTGGACCTCGCAACGGCAAGGACATAACTGAGATTGACCTAACAATTTTTCCAACTAACTGAGAGTGTAGCCTGGAACAGAAAAAAACATGGGCCTAGGGGGGTGGAGTTGGATTCTAAACCCCGAACAGATTCTGAAGCACTGACTGCCCGAACCGACTGTCGCGTCGGGTATCCTGCTGCAGGCGATGTGAATGTGTGGACAGATGACCACGTCGCAGCTTTGCAAATCTCTTCAATAGTGGCTGACTTCAAGTGGGCTACCGACGCTGCCATGGCTCTAACATTATGAGCCGTGACATGACCCTCAAGAGCCAGCCCAGCCTGGGCGTAAGTGAAGGAAATGCAATCTGCTAGCCAATTGGATATGGTGCGTTTTCCTACAGCCACTCCCCTCCTGTTGGGATCAAAAGAAACAAACAATTGGGTGGACTGTCTGTTGGGCTGTGTCCGCTCCAGATAGAAGGCCAATGCTCTCTTGCAGTCCAATGTGTGCAGCTGACGTTCAGCAGGGCAGGAATGAGGACGGGGAAAGAATGTTGGCAAGACAATTGACTGGTTCAGATGGAACTCCGACACAACCTTTGGCAAGAACTTAGGGTGAGTGCGGAGGACTACTCTGTTATGATGAAATTTGGTGTAAGGGGCCTGGGCTACCAGGGCCTGAAGCTCACTGACTCTACGAGCTGAAGTAACTGCCACCAAGAAAATGACCTTCCAGGTCAAGTACTTCAGATGGCAGGAGTTCAGTGGCTCAAAAGGAGGTTTCATCAGCTGGGTGAGAACGACATTGAGATCCCATGACACTGTAGGAGGCTTGACAAGGGGCTTTGACAAAAGCAAACCTCTCATGAAGCGAACAACTAAAGGCTGTCCTGAGATCGGCTTACCTTCCACACGGTAATGGTATGCACTGATTGCACTAAGGTGAACCCTTACAGAGTTGGTCTTGAGACCAGACTCAGACAGGTGCAGAAGGTATTCAAGCAGGGTCTGTGTAGGACAAGAGCGAGGATCTAGGGCCTTGCTGTCACACCAGACGGCAAACCTCCTCCACAGAAAGAAGTAACTCCTCTTAGTGGAGTCTTTCCTGGAAGCAAGCAAGATGCGGGAGACACCCTCTGACAGACCCAAAGAGGCAAAGTCTACGCTCTCAACATCCAGGCCGTGAGAGCCAGGGACCGGAGGCTGGGATGCAGAAGCGCCCCTTCGTCCTGTGTGATGAGGGTCGGAAAACACTCCAATCTCCACGCTTCTTCGGAGGACAACTCCAGAAGAAGAGGGAACCAGATCTGACGCGGCCAAAAAGGAGCAATCAGAATCATGGTGCCTCGGTCTTGCTTGAGTTTCAACAAAGTCTTCCCCACCAGAGGTATGGGAGGATAAGCATACAGCAGACCCTCCCCCCAGTCCAGGAGGAAGGCATCCGATGCCAGTCTGCCGTGGGCCTGAAGCCTGGAACAGAACTGAGGGACCTTGTGGTTGGCTCGAGATGCGAAGAGATCTACCAAGGGGGTGCCCCACACCTGAAAGATCTGCCGCACTACCCGGGAATTGAGCGACCACTCGTGAGGTTGCATAATCCTGCTCAGCCTGTCGGCCAGACTGTTGTTTACGCCTGCCAGATATGTGGCTTGGAGCACCATGCCGTGACGGCGAGCCCAGAGCCACATGCTGACGGCTTCCTGACACAGGGGGCACCCCCTGCTTGTTGACGTAATACATGGCAACCTGGTTGTCTGTCTGAATTTGGATAATTTGGTGGGACAGCCGATCTCTGAAAGCCTTCAGAGCGTTCCAGATCGCTCGTAACTCCAGAAGATTGATCTGCAGATCGCGTTCCTGGAGGGACCAGCTTCCTTGGGTGTGAAGCCCATCGACATGAGCTCCCCATCCCAGGAGAGACGCATCCATGGTCAGCACTTTTTGTGGCTGAGGAATTTGGAAAGGACGTCCCAAAGTCAAATTGGACCAAATCGTCCACCAATACAGGGATTTGAGAAAACTCGTGGACAGGTGGATCACGTCTTCTAGATCCCCAGCAGCCTGAAACCACTGGGAAGCTAGGGTCCATTGAGCAGATCTCATGTGAAGGCGGGCCATGGGAGTCACATGAACTGTGGAGGCCATATGGCCCAGCAACCTCAACATCTGCCGAGCTGTGATCTGCTGGGACGCTCGCACCCGCGAGACGAGGGACAACAAGTTGTTGGCTCTCCTCTCTGGGAGATAGGCGCGAGCCATCCGAGAATCCAGCAGAGCTCCTATGAATTCGAGATTCTGCACTGGGAGAAGATGGGACTCTGGATAATTTATCACAAACCCCAGTAGCTCCAGGAGGCGAATAGTCATCTGCATGGACTGCAGGGCTCCTGCCTCGGATGTGTTCTTCACCAGCCAATCGTCGAGATATGGGAACACGTGAACCCCCAGTCTGCGAAGTGCCGCTGCTACTACAGCCAAGCACTTTGTGAACACTCTGGGCGCAGAGGCGAGCCCAAAGGGTAGCACACAGTACTGGAAGTGACATGTGCCCAGCTGAAATCGCAGATACTGTCTGTGAGCTGGCAGTATCGGGATGTGCGTGTAGGCGTCCTTCAAGTCCAGAGAGCATAGCCAATCGTTTTGCTGAATCATGGGGAGAAGGGTGCCCAGGGAAAGCATCCTGAACTTTTCTTTGACCAGATATTTGTTCAGGGCCCTTAGGTCTAGGATGGGACGCATCCCCCCTGTTTTCTTTTCCACAAGGAAGTACCTGGAATAGAATCCCAGACCTTCTTGCCCGGATGGCACGGGCTCGACCGCATTGGCGCTGAGAAGGGCGGAGAGTTCCTCTGCAAGTACCTACTTGTGCTGGAAGCTGTAAGACTGAGCTCCCGGTAGACAATTTGGAGGTTTTGAAGCCAAATTGAGGGTGTATCCTTGCCGGACTACTTGGAGAACCCACTGATCGGAGGTTATGAGAGGCCACCTTTGGTGAAAAGCTTTCAACCTCCCTCCGACTGGCAGGTCGCCCGGCACTGACACTTGGATGTCGGCTATGCTCTGCTGGAGCCAGTCAAAAGCTCGTCCCTTGCTTTTGCTGGGGAGCCGAGGGGCCTTGCTGAGGCGCACGCTGCTGACGAGAGCGAGCGCGCTGGGACTTAGCCTGGGCCGCAGGCTGTCGAGAAGGAGGATTGTACCTACGCTTGCCAGAAGAGTAGGGAACAGTCTTCCTTCCCCCAAAAAATCTTCTACCTGTAGAGGTAGAGGCTGAAGGCTGCCGGCGGGAGAACTTGTCGAATGCGGTGTCCCGCTGGTGGAGCTGCTCTACCACCTGCTCGACTTTTTCTCCAAAAATATTATCAGCACGGCAAGGCGAGTCCGCAATCCGCTGCTGGATTCTATTCTCCAGGTCGGAGGCACGCAGCCATGAGAGTCTGCGCATCACCACACCTTGAGCAGCGGCCCTGGACGCAACATCAAAGGTGTCATACACCCCTCTGGCCAGGAATTTCCTGCACGCCTTCAGCTGCCTGACCACCTCCTGAAATGGCTTGGCTTGCTCAGGGGGGAGCGTGTCCACCAAGCCCGCCAACTGCCGCACATTGTTCCGCATGTGGATGCTCGTGTAGAGCTGGTAGGACTGAATCTTGGCCACGAGCATAGAAGAATGGTAGGCCTTCCTCCCAAAGGAGTCCAAGGTTCTAGAGTCCTTGCCCGGGGGCGCCGAAGCATGTTCTCTAGAACTCTTGGCCTTCTTTAGGGCCAAATCCACAACTCCAGAGTCATGAGGCAACTGAGTGCGCATCAGCTCTGGGTCCCCATGGATCCGGTACTGGGACTCGATCTTCTTGGGAATGTGGGGATTAGTTAATGGTTTGGTCCAGTTCGCCAGCAATATCTTTTTGAGGACATGATGCATGGGTACTGTGGACGCTTCCTTAGGTGGAGAAGGATAGTCCAGGAGCTCAAACATTTCAGCCCTGGGCTCGTCCTCCACAACCACCGGGAAGGGGATGGCCGTAGACATCTCCCGGACAAAGGAAGCGAAAGACAGGCTCTCAGGAGGGGAAAGCTGTCTTTCAGGAGAGGGAGTGGGATCGGAAGGAAGACCCTCAGACTCCTCGTCAGAGAAATATCTGATGTCTTCTTCCTCTTCCCACGAGGCCTCACCATCGGTGTCAGACACAAGTTCACGGACCTGTGTCTGCAACCGTGCCCGGCTCGACTCCGTGGAACCACGGCTACGGTGGGAGCGTCGAGAGGTAGACTCCCTCGGCCGCACCGGCGAAGCTCCCTCCGCCGACGTAGTCGGGGAGCCTTCCTGGGAGGCTATCGCAGTCGGTACCCGCACGAGGCACCGACGCCGGAGACCTCACCCCGGGCAATGGGCCAGCCGGCGCCTCGCTCGACGGTACCGGTGGCGCAAGCACCCCCGGTACCGGAGGGGTAGGGCGCAACAGCTCTCCCAGGATCTCTGGGAGAACGGCCTGGAGACTCTCGTTCAGAGCGGCTGTAGAAAAAGGCATGGAAGCCGATGCAGGCGTCGATGTCAGAGTCTGTCCCGGGTGTGGAGGCTGTTCCGGGCTGTCCAAAGGGGAGCGCATCGACACCTCTTGAACAGAGGGCGAGCGGTCCTCTCGGTGCCGATGCCTACTGGGTGCCGACTCCCTCGGCGACCCAGAGCTCTCGGTGCCGACACGGGAAGGGGACCGGTGATGATGCTTCTTCGACTTCTTGGGACGAAGCATGTCACCGGAGCTTCCCGGCACCGACGAGGAGGACGTAGAATCCAGCCGTCGCTTCCTCGGGGCCGAGACCGAAGGAGGTCGGTCTCGGGGGGGGCTGTACTGCAGGAGCCCTCGGAATGGGGGGAGACCCACCCGAAGGCTCACCGCCACCAGCAGGGGAATGGACAGCCCTCACCTGCACTCCAGACGAAGCACCACCGTCCGACGACATCAGCAGCCGAGGAGGTCTCGATACCGACGCCGCCTTCCGATGTCGCCCCGATGCAGAGGGCCGATGCCTCGATGCACTCGATGCAATCGGGGGCGAAGATGAAGGTCCAGGCGCTGACGACGTCGAAGCAGTCGATACTCCCGGTGCCGATGCCAACGAAAAGCCCGAGAACAAAATGTTCCACTGGGCTAACCTCGCTACCTGAGTCCGCTTTTGTAAAAGGGAACACAGACTACAGGCCTGAGGGCGGTGCCCAGCCCCCAGACACTGAAGACACGACGCGTGCCTGTCAGTGAGCGAGATTACCCGGGCGCACTGGGTGCACTTCTTGAAGCCGCTGGAAGACTTCGATGTCATGGGCAGAAAAATCGCGCCGGCGAGATCAAAACTCGAAATGGCGAAAATGGCACCGCAAAAATAGGGGGAAGAAAAACTTCAACCGAGGCCTAAATACGGCCTACCCCGACGACGAAAGAAAACTTACCGGGGCAAAGACTGGAAGTACGGGAAGGGAGAAAACCATAAAGGTCTCCTTCCGACACCTTTTTTTTTTTTTACAAAGTCTATAAAACGACGCGCGAGGTCAACTTTGGGGTGCGAACGGCGAAACACGACCGTACCGAGCGCAGACAAAAGAAGACTGGCCGGCACGAGCCGTTCGGGCGGGAAGACGGACGTGCATGCGCGGTGCGCATCGGCACGCGAGGACTAGCAAAGGACTTTGCTAGAAAGTGTTCCGATTGGAGGGGCTGCCGTGGACGTCACCCATCAGTGAGAACAAGCAGCCTGCTTGTCCTCGGAGAATGTATATTGCAATGTAGGAGAAAGGAGATTCACTATCCTCTTGGCAAAGACACAATAGACTTCATGAACTTTTACTTATGGAGTTAAAAGAGCTACGTATAACCTTTAAACAACAATCTCATGTTATGGCCATTTAGTCACCATATATTTAGACATTGCACCCAAAAAAAATGCAGTTTCAAGTTTATTAAAAATTTGATATACTGCCCAATTAGAAAGCCTTCTAGGCAGTTTACAAAATTAATATATAACATTTATAATCAAGGAAATAAGAACGTCATTATTTAACAGGACGTAAGAAAATAGAAGCAGAAGTGATTCCAAAGAGGGAAAACTAAAGAGATTCCAAAAAAGCTTTAGATATATATACTCTACTTTAAAAAAAAAAATTTGCCGGGGTCCAGCTCCTGAAATACAAAAGAGGGATATTCCAACATATTAAGATCCATATGCATCATTAAATAAAGCAAAGATAAACTCAGAGAAGATCAACACCTCTACTGACGAGAAATACTTGAACGACCACCACTGCACGTGGATATTAACCCCCCCCCCCATGCCTCACATATGGGAGGAGTTTGGGAGCGCATGATTGGAGTATCTCGCCGAATCCTTGGCTCTATGCTATCCGAGACCAAGACTAACCGCCTCACCCATGAGGTTCTGACCACACTCCTGGCAGAAGTGTCTGCCATCTTCAACGCAAGACCTCTGATTCCAGTGTCCTCCGACCCAGAGTCACCTTTGATCCTGACTCCAGCCACACTCCTAACTCAAAAGACGGGTGTGCCTCCAAACCCGCCTGGAGATTTTGATGAGAAGGATCTATGCAGACGGCAGTGGAGACAGGTACAGGGATTGGTGAACACCTTCTGGAAACGCTGGAGACGAGAGTACCTCCCGACCCTACAGAGCCGCAGCAAGTGGCAAACCAGTAAGGCCAACATCCAGGAAGGCAACATTGTCTTACTCAAGGACAACCAAGCTCAACGCAATGATTGGCCCCTAGCACTAGTGACCAAAGCCATCCCCAATGAAGATGGAAACGTCAGAAAGGTCGAAGTCAGAACAGTGAAACAAGGATCAGCAAAGAAGTTCTGCAGACCCATCACGGAAATGGTGCTCCTCGTGCCGCATGAAGAAGCACAAGCACAGTGAACCATCTTCTACCGGTGAAGACCAAAGACTCAAGAACTCTCTATTTCCTTTGTGTTGTCCAGTGTGTGTTGTTGTCTGTCTCTCGTTTCAGCTCCTGTGTGACGAAGAGAATGATCCTACAGATCCGCAGCAAGTGACAGAATAGTGAGGCCGACGTCCACGAAGGCAACATTGTCTTATTAAAGGACATCCAGACTCCACGCGATGATTGGTCCCTGGCATCAGTCGTCAAAGCTATCCCCAGCGAAAACGGAAATATCAGAGAGGTTGAAAGCAGAACCGTGAAGCAAGGAACATCGAAGGATTCTCCAGAGTCATCACTGAAATTGTGCGCCTTGTGCCGCACGAAGAGGCACAAGCCCCGAGAGCCATCATCTACTCAGGAAAACCAGAGACTCAAAGACTCTTTCTCTCTGGTTTTCCTGAGTAGATGATGGCTCTCGGGGCTTGTGCCTCTTCGTGCGGCACGAGGCGCACAATTTCAGTGATGACTCTGGAGAATCCTTCGATGTTCCTTGCTTCACGGTTCTGCTTTCAACCTCTCTGATATTTCCGTTTTCGCTGGGGATAGCTTTGACGACTGATGCCAGGGACCAATCATCGCGTGGAGTCTGGCTGTCCTTGAATAAGACAATGTTGCCTTCGTGGACGTCGGCCTCACTATTCTGTCACTTGCTGCGGATCTGTAGGATCATTCTCTTCGTCACACAGGAGCTGAAACGAGAGACAGACAACAACACACACACTGGACAACACAAAGGAAATAGAGAGTTCTTGAGTCTTTGGTCTTCACCGGTAGAAGATGGTTCACTGGTTTCTCTCCTTTATGTTTAGGGTTGTTGTTGCCTGTCTCTCGTTTCATGTCCCAAGTGATGGAAGAAGACAACCCCACAGCTGACAGACAACCTGAATACAGACAATGGACTTTGCATGCTATTAGTTTGATAACGTGCGATAATAATAATAGTGGATCTCCTTTTTTTTTTAATTGCATTTTTCATATTTGTACAACTCCAAAATAGAGAAGATTGAAAAAAAAAATCACATTATTACAGTAATTTTAAATTATGTCATGTACAGACATTAAATGAAATAAGTTAACAACACTTTCGTTCATAAGGTTTGGAAATAGTATCCAAGATGTAAGAAATTATTATCATCAAATACATATTTGAGGAAACAAGAAAATAATAGTTTACTGCTTCCTGGCAATTCCTTTCAAGCCTATCTTAACAGTGCACGTCAGTTACCCTACTATTACATAATAGTGGTATCTCCGATACCAGACGGGGAGTGTTCTGTCCAATGACAGCCTGGCACTAGTTATAGTGGGACCCTAAAATGTGTTAATGCCTTCACTGCTATTCTTACTCCTAAAGATCTTGACTGCTGCAGTCTTCACTGCTAAGATATATGTGTGTGAGCAATGCATTGTGTGTAATGTAGTTCACAGACAACGCAACCCCACTTGCCTGTCTGCATAAAATCTGTTACTACTGGTTGTGATACTGCTTAGATCACTCCTCTGTCTCAGCCAAGCTTGGCTTCTTTGTTTACGTGCCAGCACTTCCTGGCCATTCTTACTATCTCTGTCCTGAGAGGTCAGTCAGGTATGACCTTTTCCTCCAATCAGGGGCTGCCCCCTAGAGCCACCCTTGCCACTCGAGGGCAGGCTTTGTCCCTATTGGCCTTTCTACTCCTTCTTCTCTGAGTCTGTATGAGCTTCTGGCTCCGCCCCCCCCCCCCCGTCCATGAGGAGGACAGTATCCATTTTGCTCCAGGACAAAGCAATGATCCTGTTGTAGCTCTGGAAAAGCACTAGTGTTTTCACCCTGAAAATACCCTCCTAAAAGAGGGTACTGCACTCCCAAACACCTAACTCCGAGCTGCCTCTATCTGTGGAACTACTTTTCTTATCTCTGCAACGAGCTGATCCTGGTTAAACTTCTACATTCTCTCCACTGATACAGCTCACAAAACTACAGGGTTCCTTTGTGCTTATGAACATCTAATTGTGAGTAATCATCTATGTTATTCAATAAAGGAACTTCAGAAAAGAACAAGAGATTTAGGTGTGTTGATGTGCTAGGGGTTTATACTTCAAGATATTGAGACTTATAGCTAAATAACTCTTAAGAAACAGCTATACAAGTCTCGAGAGACTTGACACGAAAACACACTAAAAGACTGAAAACAACTACAAAGAAAATACAAATACACAATCAGACAAACTAAAAGGACATATTACAAAACCAAAATAGGACCAAATTACAAGGATGCACACAAACTCTTCTCACTCGTAAACAGTCTACTAAACACTACTGTGGTCACCTCTGACAACACAGAGACCCCATCAGCAACTGATCTTGCAAATTACTTCAAGGAAAAAATTACAAAGCTTCAACTCATGATACCCAGCAAAAAAAGCAAATTACACAAATATCCTTGAATGCATGGACCCAAAACCTGGAGAACACCCAGCAGATCGATCATGGACCAACTTCGACACACTTTCATCAAAAGAAATCTCACGCTGGCTGGGAAAATACGCCAAATCACAATGTAAATTAGACATCTGCCCTAGCAGTCTAATAAGATCAGCACCCAAACAATTCAAAATAGACATCACGAATCACGTAAATCATAGACTTCAAAATTGACTTTTCCCCACGGACAAAGGAAATATCCTACTTACACCACTACTGAAAGATGCTAAAAAAAAACACAATAGACCTAAGCAACTATCGACCAGTAGCATCTATCCCCCTCATAACCAAACTCATGGAAGGCATAGTAACAAAACAACTTAACGAATACTTAAATAACCACTCAATTCTTCACGAGTCTCAATCAGGATTTCAGTCAAATCACAGTACCGAAACTGTGCTAGTGTCTGCAATGAACTCATTTAAACAAGAAATTGCAAGGGGCAACAACATACTCCTCCTCCTACAATTCGACATGTCCAGTGCCTTTGACGTGGTTGACCATGAAATACTATTACATATACTAGAATACTTCGGAATAGGAGGCACAGTTCTCAAATGGTTCAAAGGATTCCTGACCACAAGATCATACCAAGTAACAACGAAAGCGGACAGATCACCCCGCTGGACACCTGAATGTGGAGTACCCCAAGGATCCCCCCTCTCACCAACCTTATTCAACCTGATGATGATACCTTTGGCTAAACTTCTAGCAACTGAAAATCTCAACCCTTACATATATGCAGATGACGTCACGATCTCCATTCCGTTTAGACACGATCTAAATGAAATTACCAACGAAATTAACCAAAGCTTCCAAATAATGCACTCCTGGGCAGATGCATTCCAACTGAAATTAAATGCAGAGAAAACACAATGTCTTGTTCTCACCTCACAACATAACACAAAAAGCTTCCCTACCATAACTACACCATACTGTTCCTTGCCTATTTCGCAAAACTTGAAAATTCTTGGAGTAACCATAGATCGAATCCTCACTCTCGATGATAACATGAAAAACACGACGAAAAAGATGTTCTATTCCATGTGGAAACTCAAGAGAGTTAAACCTTTCTTCCCGAGATACATATTCCGCACCCTGGTACAGTCAATGGTGATAAGTCATCTCGATTACTGTAATGCACTGTACGCAGGCTGTAAAGAGCAGAACACCAAAAAGCTCCAGACTGCCCAAAATACTGCGGCCAGACTCATATTTGGAAAACCCAAATATGAAAGTGCAAAACCCTTGAGAGAAACTTCACTGGCTCCCACATAAGGAACATATTGCATTCAAGATCTGCACAATGGTACACAAAATCATTCACGCTGACGCCCCAATCTACATGTTAAACCTTGTGGACCTACCTCCCAGAAACGCCTCAAAATCATCCTGCAAATTTCTTGACATGCACTTCCCCAACTGCAAAGGACTAAAATACAAGACGATGAATGATACCACCTTCTCCTACATGAGCACGAAGTTATGGAACGCACTACCTAGAGACCTGAAGACAATCAACGAAACAACCACTTTTCGCAAATCCCTCAAGACATATTTCTTCAACAAAGCTTACAATGAAAACCCAGAACTGTACTAATCCACCTCTGAAAACCCATCGTTTAATATTCCTACTAAATTCCTTCCTTCTTCTCTCTACTTCTTCCCCTAATTAATCTCTGCACAACAATAATTGTACCTGACATCCAGGATTAACTGTTTATAACAAAACTATGTAAGCCACTTTGAGCTTGCAAATAGGTGGGATAAGGTGGGATACAAATGCAATAAATAATAATAATAATACTACCTGTAGCAGCTATTCTCCAAGGAAAGCAGGCCAGTCATGCTCACACATGGGTGACATCATCCATGTCACTCAGTACGGAACGCTTTCAGAGCATATACAACTTTAAGAGTACAAGCCAGCATCCCCACTGCACATGCGTGCCTTCCCACCTGCCGCTATAGCGCGGGACGAGAAGACCAGTATAAAAGTACCTGCATATAATAATCGTAAACTGCTTTGATTTACCACAGAAAGGCAGTAAATCAAATCTCATTACCCTTATCCTATAAAAAAACAAAATCTCCAAGGGAAGGTGGGAGGGTACGTGAGAATTAATGGCCTGCTGTCCTCAAAAAATACCTGCTAAAGGTAAGCATTATAGCTTTCTCCGAGGACAAGCAGGCATTCATACTCATGTGGGAGTCCCTAGCTACCAGGCTCACCGAAAACAACAGAAGAACAACTGAAACTTGCAATGGCAAGATCAAAACACTAATTAACCTGAAAGTAATTCTGTAGAACTGTCTGTCCAAACCTATCGCGTCAGGTATTTTGTTCAAGACAATAGTGAGATGTGAATGTGTGGAATGAAGACCATGTAGCAGCCTTGCAAATCTCTTCTATAGAGACTGATCTCAAGTGGGCTACCAACGCAGCCATGGCTCTGACATTATAAGCCTTGACATGACCCTCAAGAGTCAGCCCAGCTAGGGCAAGTTAAAAACAAAAATGCAATCTGCCATCCGAATGTGCATTTCCCAACGGCGACCCCATCCTGTTGGGATCAAAAAAAAAAAAAAAAAAAAAGCTGGGTGGACTGTCTGTATGGCCTAGTCTGCTCCAAGTAAAAGGCCAATGCTCGCTTGCAGTTCAAGGTGTACAGTACGCTTTCGCCATGATGATCGTGAGATTTGGGGAAAAAAAAGTTGGAAGAATAATTGACTGGTTTAGACGGAACTCAGACACAACCTTAGGTAGGAACTTAGGGTGCATGCGGAGAACTATTTTGTTATGGCTCCACTACTAGGGCCTGAAGTTCACTGACCCTGCAAGCTGAAGTAACAACCACCAAAAACAAGAGCTGCCAGGTCAAGTACTTTAGATGACAGAAATCAAGCAGCTCAAAAGGAGCTTTCACCAGCTGGGCAAGGACGATGTTGAGGTCTGATAAGGGGCACTGTCAATAGCAAACCTCTAAGGTGCCCTTGACCTGGATTGGCCACTGTCGGTGACAGGATGCTGGGCTAGATGGACCTTTGGTCTTTCCCAGTATGGCACTACTTATGTACTTATGTACTAATGAAGAGAACAACTAAAGAGATAAGCTTAACTTCCACACGGTGATGGTAAGCACTAATCGCACTGGTATACTGGGTTTAAATGATAGATACTTTATTGAATATGAAGGAACAACATTGGATTTATCATTTTTGAAGTCTGTGGCGAAACAGGAGGTTTTCAAGCCTGTGAGTTGTAATATTTTCATGAAGTGTATTTCTCTTGTTTGGTCAGCAGATGGTGTTTGTTCTGTGTTCTAAGGCTGTTGCAGAGAAGACTGTTTCTTTTTAGCTTAAGCCCTGAGGAACAAGTATCCTGCCCTGCTACTGGCCAGATTCTTCCAAAAGTTAACGCTCTGGGCTCTGACTGGCCCTGGAGTTCAAAATCCAGCAGGTACTAGATTTTCCCCAGTCTCAGAAAAGGAGTGCAGAGGGTAAACATCTCTGCCCTGAGGCTCCTGCTCAAGACCTGTGAGCAGTTATTTTCCTGAAATTCCCCAGGTGCTACCCAGGTAGTAACAAACTGTTTAGATAGATTTAATATTGATCCTTATTCAGTTACTTGTTATTGCTTGCTTTTCCACCTGTTTTATATTGATCATTGTTCTATTTTCCTGATAATAAACCCATAAATTTATTAGCTCTGCTGTCCTGGACCAACTAAAAATCTTGGTAGTTTCTTATAGGTCTGTGGGTGCTTTCTAGGAAATGTGGGACCCCTGAAAGTGTGGCCCCAGTGTCCTTAGACATCACTGGAGAATAACTTGAGTGGGAGACTAGCCCAGAGGCAAGTGGGACCCAGTCGTTGGGAGAAGGGTGCTAGTGTAGAGCACATGCCCAGATGCAGGCAGGCCTGAGCAGTGCTGGGACATATCCTACAGGTGGCCGCAAGGTTAAAACCCAGGTAGGTGTTAGGTGTTTCGTGACAAACCTTGTCCTTTTTTGATGGCAGTGTGGTGGGAGGGTCACCATCCACTGAGTGGTTCAGAGTGTTTTTACCTGTGACTTCCAGACACAGAGATCAGTGAACATGTGCAGCAGTAACATATTCCCTTCCCTATTTTTTTTTTTTTTTTGGTAGTGTTAGATTAGCAGCATGCTGATGGCGACTGGTAGCAGTCCTCAGGCACTGGATATGCCAGACCTAACACAAGAGCAATCGGATGACCTCAGCAAGCAGAAGGACCTACCTGTGTGGAGTTCGCCTGAGGGGAGAGTAGACTCCTTCTGGGCAGAGGCCCATGATTGAGCAGGGCTAGATGCCACACCAACTGCGATCCGGCAGATCTACATGATAGAGCGACAGTGGCTAGAGTAATAGCGATGAGAGGACCGGGAAGAGCAACAGTGGCTAGACCAGTTGTGGCGTTAAGAGCATGAGTGGGAATTCCAGCTGCAGAAAATGAGGTTGGAGATGGAAATGGCTCAAATCCACAGCTCCAGCCCAAAGTTCAGATTGGGCCCAACTTGTTTGCGCAATTTGATGATACCTGAGGTGATACTGATGGCTATCTAACTGCATTTGAGAAAATTTGCCACCTCAATTAGATTCCCAAGAAAGACTAGGTGCGCTATTTGGGAGGAAAGCTCACTGATAGAGCATTTGAGACATTCCGGCTGTCCATAGAGACATGCTCCCAGTTTGAGGAGGTGCACAAAGTTTTGTTGAACCGTTATGCCATTACCCCCAAGACCTACAGACTAAAGTTCTGGACTTTGTAAAAAGGGGGCAGATGATACTCACAGCAAGACTGCGATTCAGCTAAGATAACCAGGACCAGCGGTGGCTCAGTGGAGCTGAGGTTAAAACCCTGGAGGACTGCCAAAACCTGATGGTCCTGGAGCAGTTTCTTCACCAGCCCTGTACTCCAGAGAAGGCGGCTGAGTTGGCTGACATCTTTGTGGTTAACCGTCCCTGGTTGGTGAAGAGAAGCCGCCCATATCCGCAGCAACCAGGATCTAAGCCAAATATTTCTGCAACCTCCTGGGATACAGTTCACATTTGAACGTATAATGTTTAGCTCCCCAGCGGTGTGGGATGTAGGGAAGAGAAGCTGTTCCTAAGTATTGCATTCTGGGGAAGAAGTGCATACTGAATCACTGGATTAAGGACATACCGCCCTCATACTGGTATTGGAGAAATAAATTGCATGTGCTTATGTTGTGGGAGGCGAAGGGTGCTGAACACACACCAAAAAGGCAGCAAGTGTTTATTAAAACATGGAAAGCATATTTAAATGTCATAGCTCCTAGAGCTAGAAGTCAGGTGCTGAATGAGTTGGGATGCATGTGGAATGAATGGAGGGGGTGGGGGGAAGTAATGCTAAAGGGGTTAAGGGGGTATAGGAGGGGGGAGGAGAACGAGGAGGAGGGTCATTTGATATATCATAGGAAGAGACAACATGGAACTCAAGTTGTGGTCTCAAGATCTCTCCAAGTTTATGACATGATCCCCATGTACCTAGGGAAGGGAGGGAGGACTTGGGGAGGAATATAGAAAGCTGATGGTAAAGCCTAGTCCAAGAAGTTCCATGTGAGTCTTCAATATTTTTCCTATTGGCACATGGTAAAATTATGTATCATACCTGATAATTTTCTTTCCATTAATCATAGCTGATCAATCCATAGACTGGTGGGTTGTGTCCATCTACCAGCAGGTGGAGATAGAGAGCAATCTTTTGCCTCCCTATATGTGGTCATGTGCTGCCAGAAACTCCTCAGTATGTCGATATCAAAGCTCCATCCGCAGGACTCAGCACTTAGAGAATTACACCCACAAAGGGACACTCTGCCCAGCTCACCACCGCCCAAGCGGGGGAGGGGAATCCGTCCAGCTCATCCCCGCGGAGCGGGGGAGGGACACCACACCCGCCGATGCGGGGGGATCTGACTTATCCTGCTACCGCAACCGTGGGAGGAGCTGGCTTACCCCAAACACCGCCGAAGCGGGAGGGATACAAAGCTATCTTAATGCCGCACGAAGCGGGAGGGAGCGCCGGCATAATTTAGTTACCAATCCAGCCACCGCTGAAATGGGGGGAGAGGAATGCAGCAGCTCATTGTAACACAGAATCGTTTCAACTCGAGGAAAATCCAATTGGAAGAACTTGAACACAAAGTTCTCCTGAACAGGAACTGAAGAATACACTGGAACCTGAAATATAACCAGAACAACAAACAATACAGATATCTGGGGGGGACTATGGATTGATCTGCTATGATTAATGGAAAAAAAATTATCAGGTATGATACATAATTTTACCTTCCATTTCATCAAGCAGATCAATCCATAGACTGGTGGGATGTACCGAAGCAGTACTCACCCAGGGCGGGACATGGAAATCCCTGAACGCAACACGGAAGCTCCAAACCGGGCCTCGGCCCGAGCAGCCACAGCCAAGCGGTAATGCCGCGAGAAGGTATGAGCCAACGACCAAGTTGCCGCTTTACAAATCTCTTCCAAGGAGACGGATCTGGTCTCCGCCATCGATGCCGCTTGTGCTCTAGTAGAGTGGGCCTTCAGCTGAATAGGCGGAATCTTCCCCACAGCCACATAAACTGCTGCAATCGTCTCCTTTACCCACCTTGCCATGGTAGGTTTAGATGCCTGCAGACCCTTACGAGGGCCTGCGAACAGCATGAACAGGTGATCCGACTTCCGGAAGTCATTGGTCACTTCCAAGTATCTGATGATGACTCATCTCACATCCAGACATTTGAGAGCAGGGTACTTCTCTGGGTAATCCTCCCTGCGAAAGGAAGGTACACAGAGCTGCTGACTCACATGGAAGCGAGAAACAATCTTGGGCAGAAAGGAAGGCACTGAGAATCGACACTCCTGCCTCAGTGAACCGCAGGAACAGCTCTCAACACGAGAGTGCCTGGATCTCAGAGACTCTTCTGGCTGACGTGATGGCTACCAAAAAAAAAAACCGCTTTCAACGTCAGGTCCTTCAGCGATGCCCTCAACAAGGGCTCAAAGGGCGGCTTCTGCAAGGCCCAAAGCACCAGATTGAGATTCCATGTAGGCACTATCAAGTGCAGAGGAGGGCGCAGGTGATTAACTCCTTTGAGAAAGCGCACCACATCTGGCTGTGACGCCAGGGAAGCGCCCTTCAGGCGGCTCCTGAAGCAAGCTAAAGCCGCCACTTGGACTTTCAGGGAACTGAGTGACGGGCCTTTCTCCAGACCCTCATGAAGGAATGCCAACACTGCCGATATTGGAGCAGTGGAGGGCGATAGAGAGCCTGCCTTGCACCACGATGTAAAGGTATGCCAAATCCTGGCATAAGTAGTAGAAGTAGAGCGCTTCCTCGCTCTCAGCATAGTGGCGATGACCTTGTCTGAGAAGCCCTTCTTCCTCAACTGCTTCCGCTCAAGAGCCAGGCCGTAAGACCAAAGGGGGAGGGATCCCTCCATCACCACGGGACCCTGATGTGAGAGGCCCCGCTCCGCTGGCAGCCTCAGAGGGCCATTAACTGCGAGCCTGATTAAGTCCGCATACCAGGGACGTCTGGGCCAATCCGGACCCACCAGGATTACCCGGCCCGGATACTTTGCCACCCAGCCTAGCACTCTGCCCATCATGGGCCTGGGTGGGAACACGTAGAGGAGCTCCTGTGTTGGCCACTGCTGGAGAAGAGCATCGACTCCCAGAGTTCGAGGGTCCCGTCCTCTCCTGAAGAACCGCGGTACTTGACAGTTGGCCGAGAACGCCATCAGATCCAGGCTCGGCGGGCCCCAGCGCCTCGTGATGTCCAAGAACGCCCGAGCCGACAGCTGCCACTCTCCTGGATCCAGAGTATGGCGACTTAGAAAGTCCGCCTTGACATTCATGACTCCCGCAATGTGGGCTGCCGACAGCTGTTCCAGATTCGCTTCCACCCACAGGCATAGCTTCATGGCCTCCTTGGCTAGAGGAGCGCTCCTGGTACCTCCCTGGCGATTGACATAGGCCACTGCCGTGGCATTGTCGGACAGGACCCGTACTGGCCTCAGCACCAGGACCGGGAGAAACTCCCGAAGCGCCAACCGAATGGCTCGGAGTTCCAGGAGGTTGATAGTCTGTTTTGCCTCTGCAGGCGACCAGAGGCCTTGCGCTGTCCTCCCCAGGCAGTGGGCTCCCCAGCCCGTCAAGCAGGCGTCCGTCGTGACGACCACCCACTCCGGGATTGTGAGGGGCATTCCTGCGGAAAGTTTGTCTGGCCTCAGCCACCAATCCAGCGCCTTGCGCACAGTTGGATCCAAAGGAAGGCGCACAGCGTAATCCTCCGAGACTGGAGTCCACCGCCGCAGCAGGGAGTGCTGTAGAGGTCTCATATGGGCCCTGGCCCAGGGCACTACTTCCATTGTGGCCGTCATGGAGCCCAGGAGCTGCACATAGTCCCAAGCTCGAAGAGTGGGGGCTGATAGGAACTGGTCCACCTGGGCCCGAAGCTTGCCGCTCTGGTTGTCCGGCCGGAACACTCTGCCTGCTAGGGTGTCGAATCGGACTCCCAAGTACTCCAGGGACTGAGTCGGGCATAGCTGACTTTTCTCCCAGTTGATGACCCATCCCAGGGAGCTCAGAAGGGCAATCACCCTGTCCGTAGCCTTCCCACACTCTGCATAAGAGGGGGCCCGGATCAACCAGTCGTCCAGATAGGGATGGACTTGTACTCCTTCCTTGCGGAGTTAAGCTGCAATGACCACCATCACTTTGGAGAAGGTCCGCGGGGCAGTGGCCAACCCGAAAGGGAGGGCTCTGAACTGGAAGTGTCGGCCCAGGACTGCGAAGCGCAGGAAGCGCTGATGAGGAGGCCAGATGGGAATATGTAAGTAAGATTCCTTGATGTCCAAGGATGCAGGAATTCCCCTTTCTTCACCGCAGCTATTACGGAGCGGATAGTCTCCATCCGGAAGTGCCGGACCTTCAAGGCCCGATTGACTCCTTTGAGGTCGAGAATAGGTCAAACAGAGCCTTCTTTCTTTGGCACCACAAAGTAAATGGAGTAACGCCCCTTGCCAAGTTGATCTACTGGCACAGGGACCACCGCGCCCAGGCAGATCAGGTTGTTCAAAGTCTGCTGTACGGCAGCTGCTTTGACCTGGGACTTGCAGGGAGAGTTTACTAACCCGTCTCTCAAGGGCCGGCAGAACTCCAGCTTGTAGCCATCTCTGATGACTTCCAGAACCCAAGCGTCTGAAGTTACCCTGATCCACTCGCCCAGGAATGAGGACAACCTTCTTCCTATCTGCACTGGGCCATGGACCAGGTCCCCGTCATTGGGTACGCGACCCTGGGGGAGGGCCGGAGGACGAACCTCCGGGTCGGCGGTCCCTGCAAAAGGAATGCTGCTTGGGGGAGAAGTTCCGTTTGAAGGAAGCGGAGGCAGAGGAGCCCGACTTGCCCGGGCAGTACCGACGGGCTTCCTGGAACCGGCCCTTGGAGGAACCAGGGCGAGCACTGCTGGCCCGAATCCTGACCTCTGGCAACCTCTTGCCCTTGGACGTGCCGAGCTCCGTCACGATCTTGTCCAGCTTGTCCCCAAAGAGCAGCTTGCCTTTAAAAGGTGACTTGGCTAGGCGAGATTTAGAGGCATGGTCAGCTGACCAATGCTTAAGCCAGAGCCACCGCCGCGCAGAGACCGTCTGGGTCATACCTTTGGCCGAGCCTCTCAAAACATCATACAGTAAGTCTGCCAAGTAGGCCAAGCCCGACTCCAGGGTCAGCCATTCCACCCTCCAGGAAGGATCCGAGGGGGAAGCCCGCTGCAAAACAGTCAGGCACGCCCTGGCCACATAGGAGCCGCAAACCGAGGCTTGCAGACTCAGGGCGGCCGCCTCAAAGGACGACTTTAAGGCCGCCTCCATTCGCCTGTCCTGAGCGTCTTTCAGGGCAGTGCCACCTTCCACCGGCAGTGCCGTTTTCTTAGTCACAGCAGTGATTAAGGAATCTACCGTGGGCCAGATAAAGGCTTCCCGTTCCCCCTCTGGCAGGGGGTACAGACGGGACATAGCCCTGGCTACTTTCAGGCTTGCTTCCGGGGCATCCCATTGCGCCGAAATTAAGGCCTGCATGGCTTCATACACGTGGAAGGTTCTAGGCGGGCGCTTCGTTCCCAGCATAATGGCGGAGCCAGCCGAGGCTGAGAGCGGACCTTCCACCGGAGAGGCAATCTTCAAAATGCTCAAGGCCTGCCCTAGCAGGTTAGGCAAATCCTCCGAGCGAAAAAGGCGCGCTGCGGAGGGGTCATCCGCTCCATCCGAGCGAGGGTCAGTCTCTTCCATAGAGTCCGCAAAGGATCTCTGGGAGAACTCAGACACGCTGCTGTCATCCACATCCGAGGAGACCGAGTCCCCTAGTGGCTGAAAATCCACCCGAGGGCGTTTGAGCACAGAGACCTCCTCACTCTTATCAGACAAGGGAGCGGGGGCAGCGCTCTGCATAAGAAAGGCCTGATGCAGCAGCAAAATGAACTCAGGGGAGAAACCCCCTAGCCTGTGCATTTCTGCAGCTTGCGCCGCGGCCCTAGAGGCGCTCTCAACCTGCGATCCCAATATCGGAGGAGAGGCGCGATGCGCGTCCAAAATGGCATCCGGCGCGAAACTCCGAGAAGGAGCCGCACGGGAAGAAAGGCGTTTTAATTTCGCCAACTTCTTACTGTCGCCCGATTCAAGGGTGACCAAGCTGTTAACGTCTCCCATCTCGAGGGCGGCCCAAGAAGAAGCCGACCGAGCCACGTGGCCGGTCACGACCGGGAGGGCGGCCAGCGGGGGATGGGCGCCTAAGGCGGGAAAGGCCGCCGCGCCAGAGGAAAAACCGGTGAACTCTCCTGGCTCCGAAAGGGCGCCCAAAAAAGTCGACTCTACCTCCGAGCCCCCCGCTAGGCGCGCGAACGCGTTCCGGGGAGCGTCTTTTCGCGCCCTTGCCATCCGAGGCCATAGCCACGTGGAGACCGTTCGGGGAACCCCCTGCCCGCTAGTAAAAGGTAAAAATTACCTGCTTCTTGCTCCGAGCTGCGACGACTTGTTCCAGTGAGCAGCTGCAAATGGACGTCCTTTTCGAACGTTTAAAAAAAAAAATTGGGTTTTTTTTTCTTTAACAGAGCCAGCGGGAGGGGGGAGAAAAGGAGGGACCTGGCACCACCAGGTTTGCACTTGCTCACGAAAAGCCCTCAACCCCAGGTACTCAACAAAACCTAAACAATTAGGCTTGGAGACCTAGCCAGAGCTGCTGCTGTGCGACCACACACCTGCTGAGATAGCGAACGCACTGAGGAGTTTCCGGCAGCACATGACCACATATAGGGAGGCAAAAGATTGCTCTCTATTTCCACCTGCTGGTAGATGGACACAACCCACCAGTCTATGAATTGATCTGCTTGATGAAATGGAAATATATTTATATCGAAGGATGTATTGTTATTCATACAAAGGTGAGGGAGTAGAAGGGAGGGTAGGGAAGGAGAAGGGGGATAAAATTGCTAAAAGTTTGAGGGCTGTAGTAATCATCCGGTATCTGCTGTGCTGGAATAGGTATACGAATTGATGGAAACGCGCATTGTTGGATGTCTTGACTTCCTGTTCATCAAAATGTTGAAGTGTAATGGGTTCCCGGGGGAGCTATCAGAGTCCAGGCCTCCCTAGGGAATCAGGGCATTTTGATCGGTTAGGTGTTAATGGGGGATAACAAAGGGGGAAGGGGAGTTGGGGGTGAGGGATAAGACTAGCATACATAAAATGTTGATGATAGTTATATGCAACGAAATGTACTTGTTTGTTATTGATACAATTGTATCTGATCACATAATTGTGTCTGATATACTTGATTGTCATCAATAAAAAGTGTTGAAAGATATTTCTGCAACCTCAGCAACTGTCAGAAAACCCTCCAGTGTTCCCCAAAAACCTAAAGAGTTTAGGCATGCACATTACAAGTGTGAGTGCACAGGACATTTCAAAGCAGATTGCCCAGATAACACCAAGCCTGCACTGAAGAGCATTCCAGTTCCTGCACCGAAGCTGGCAACTTTCGTAGGTAGCTCCAGTACCACGAAGGAGGCCAATGTAGTTACTGCAGCAGCACAAAAAGTTACTGGCCGTTCACCAAGAAAGGAAGCAAATGGGCTTCCACAACACTACACCACCCCAGTAACTGTGAACCAGACCCAGGTGGCTGGGCTTGTGGACACTGACTATTACGCACAGAGATAGTCCCGGAAGATGTTATTCTTCCAGGGATCATTGCAGAGGTAGCGTAAGCCAATGGATCCAGAGAAACTGTACCCATGCTGAAGTATTCGTGGATTGGGGTACAAAGCCTGGATAAAGAGAAGTAGGAATAATGAAAAACATGCCAATACTGATACTGTGTGGGGCTAACATGGGTCCAATGAACACTGACTTTGATAGCCAAGTCAGCATTTCCACTATAGTGACATATATTAACGCAAGGGCAGCCCAACAAATGGAAGCAGCAGAGACCACCTCTCCAGTTCCAGATCCCAAGCCCATGCAGGTGGAACCAGCTGATCAGCGGCAGGAGACTATGCTCCAGTGCTTCCAGCAGCACCAGTTCCTGAGTTGACTGGGACCATCAGTATGGGACTGCCTGACATATTTGACATACCTATTGATCAGACTGTTGACCCTGATTTGTTGAGTCACCAAGAGACTCTTGCAGGGAAGGATACTGATATAGGACAGGGAAATGCTTTTCAGGAAGCACAGTACTCTGACCCTGACCTGGAAGCCCAGCGGCAGAGGGCTGGCCAGCCAACTAATGAGACTCGTAAAGACCGTATCCTATGGAAAGGGGGCTTGCTGTATACAGACTGATCCCGTTGATCCTCACAGGCCCTGAACAGCAGGCAAGCAGCTTATAGCACCCAAAGCATACAGAGAACAACTCCCACAGATTGCACATGACATTCCACTAGCAGGATATCAGGGGGTGACACACACATGCATGCGTGCCAAAGAGTGGGTAAGACCCAAGATCACCCCTGAAACCTTTAACCATTATCAGTGAGCCATTTGAGAGAATAGCTGTGGACATAGTGGGGCCTCTAGCTGTCCCTAGCTGGACTAGGAAATTATATATATTGACAGTGGTGGACTTTGCTACCAGAAGTGGTAGCCTTATCCTCAATAAAAGCAGAGAAATTTGCCACTGCCCTGCTAGAAATATTTTCCCAGGTAGGATATCCATGAGAAATACTCTCAGATCAAGGGACACAGTTTATGTCTGAGCTGATCCAAAATCTATGGGTACACTGTGCAGTGAAATCTGTACATACCAACCCATATCACCCAGAAACTAATGGGCTGGTGGAGACATTTAATGGGACATTAAAGTATATGTTAAAGACTTTTGTGGAGTTAGGAAGCTGGGACTGGGAAAACTACTTGCCCTACCTACTGTTTACAAACAGAGAAGTACCCCAGGAGTCTACTGAGTTCTCACCATTCAAGCTGCTTTATGGCCGGAGGGTGAGGGCCCCTTGACCTAATTAGAGAACATTGGGAGGGGAAAGTTGACACCTATGACACCTCTGTAATTGAATATGTAGTTAATATGCGGCAGAGATTAGAAGATCTTGTGGGCGTTTGTCAGATATAACTTGTAAGCAGGCCAGACTAAGCAAAAGACCTGGTACGATTGTAGAGCCTGAAATAGAGAGTTTCATGAGGGCCAGAAAGTACTTGTTTTAGTCCCGGTACATCAGAATAAACTTCAGATTAACTGGGAGGGACCTTACAAGGTCATACAACACCTAAATGATACGAACTATGTTATATCCATGGATTCTCAAGATAGAAAGCAGTGTACTTTTCATGTTAAAGGCCTATGCAGACTGCATAGCTATGGTGTTAGCTGTATGTAGCCCACCAGAAGAATGTCAGGATAGTGAAACCATACCTAACCTCCTAGCAGAGACATTACCAGAGGGATCTACATAACAAGTTGTAGTGGGAGATCAATTAACCCAGACTCAGAAATAGCAGCTAGAAGCAGTACTGCAAAGATATGCTGATGTGTTTTCTATTAAACCAAGAATTACTCATTTGGTTAATCACAATGTAGACACTGGTGATCATAAACCACTGAAGCAGAGTGCTAATTGAATAACTGCTCAGGTGGAGAAGCAAATGAAGCAGAAGACTGATAAGATGCTAGCCCTAGGTGTCATAAAGAAGTCTCATAGTCTCTGGGCTTCTCCTGTAGTGCTTGTTCCTAAGAAAGATGGCACAACCCGCTTCTGTGTTGATTACAGGCAGTTTAATGAACGTACTGTACCTGATACCTATCCGACGCCCTGGATGGACGAGTTGCTAGACCACTTAGCTGAGGCCCAGTACCTGACCACAATGGACCTTAGTTGAGGGTACTGGCTGATTCCCCCAACGGCTGCTGCTCAGAAGCGATCAGCATTCATTACCTCATTTGGCCTTTATGAATTTACTGTGATGCCTCTTGGAATGATAAATGCCTATGGTACGTTCCAATGCTTGGTGAATCGTCTGTTAGATGGACTCCAGGAGCATACTAGGGCTTACCTTGATGACAATGCTGCGTACAGTCAGACTTAGGATGACCACCTGATCCATTTAAGTGGTGTGTTAGATCGGATCAGGGAGGCCCTCCTGACCATTAAGCCCAGCAAATGTCAGATGGGGATGGCAGAAGTGCAATACTTAGGGCACAGAGTGGGATATGGACAGCTAAACCTGAGCTAGCTAAGGTGGAAGCTATACAGACTTGGCCCACTCTCCAAACCAAAAAGCAAGTACTGGCCTTCCTTGGGACAGCAGGGTATTATAGAAAACTAGTAAAAAAGGCCCGTTTCTGACACAAAGGAAACGAGCGCTAGCAAGGTTTTCCTCGAAGTGTGCATGTTTGAGAGAGTGAATGTGCGTGAGAGAGAGAGAGAGAGCGCGCGCCAGGGGCTCTCCTTCCCTCCCAGTGTCACCCCGTCCTCCGTGTTCCAGGGTTGTTGTCGTCCCCCCTCCCTCTGAGTTCCACGGTCGCCCCCCCCCCCTTTTTTTTCTAGTTTTTGTACAGGTGGTGCATTCCCCCCCTCTCGTCCCCTCCTCCCCCTCCAGATCCCCTTCCCCCCCCCCCGAGTTCCAAACCCCTCTCCTCCACCGAGTTCCAGACACCCCCCTCCCTCCCTCCCCTCCCTCATTCCAGACCCTCTCCCCCGAGTTCCAGACCCCACCTCGCTGCCTCCCTCCCTCCGATTTCCTGACCCCTGGACCCCCCAGCCGCGACCCTCTTGAGCCCCCCTTCCCGCCACCAACCCTCCCCCACCGCCGTCGCGTACCTGTAGTGGCGGAAGACCCCAACCCCCGCCAGCCGAAGTCCTCTTCTCTGCTGCGTGGCGTGGACGAATGATCTAATCAAGTTGCAATCTGTTTGTGTGCGTGCGCCCGACATCCTGCGCACGCACACAAACAGATTGCAACTTGATCAGATCATTCGTCCATGCCACGCAGCAGAGAAGAGGACTTCGGCTGGCGGGGGTTGGGGTCCCCCGCCAGCACAGGTACACGACGGCAGCGGGGGAGGGTTGGCGGTGGGAAGGGGGTCTCGAGAGGGTCACGGCAGGGGTGTCCAGGGGTCTGGAACTCGGAGGGAGGGTCTGGGAGGGAGGGTCTGGAACTCGGAGGGAGGGTCTGGAACTCGGAAGAAGGGCCTGGAACTCAGGGGGGGCCGCGCGGCCGAGAAGAGGACTTCGGCTGGTGGGGGTGGGGGGTGGGGTCCCCCCCCCCCAGCACAGGTACGCAACAGCAGCAGGGGAGGGTTGGCAGCGGGAAGGGGGGCTCAAGGGTCGCGGCATGGGGTCCAGGGGTCAGGAACTCGGAAGGGGGTATGGAAATCGGAGGGAGGGAGGGAGGTGAGCGCAGCAGGTTCTGGAGGGCGGCTGGTAAGCGCGTCAGGCAGTCTCGAGCGTTTTTGGGTTTTTTGGCTGTCAAATATGCCCGTGCCCCCCCCCCCCCCCCCAACGGGTTCTTGTCATAATGGGTCCAGTGACGTCAGCCTGATCTACGGAGCCTAGCAGACCAACTCAGTGAAAAGCCACGGACACAAGCAGCAAGACCACAGAACATTGGAGGTGAGAATTATATAGGATTTGTGCCTCACTATTGCACAACAACCAAGCCCCTAACTGACTTTGCAAAAAAAAAAAAAAAAAAAAAAAAAAAAAGAGTGCCTAGAATCATTACCTGGTCATCAGAATGTGAAGTGGCCTTCCAAGCATTAGACTGCATTAGTTACAACCCCAGTACTCGTTGCACCTGATTATCAACAAAGATTTGTGGTACAGACTGATGCCTCAACATACGGCATTGGGGCTGTACTCAGTCAAGTGAAAAACAAAGGGGAGGAGCTCCTTAACCGAGAGGTAGCATATGCCACTATTGAGAAAGAATGTTTTGCCTCAGTGTGGACCCTTAAGAAATTGCAACCATATCTGTATGGGTGAGACTTTACTGTCATCACAGATCACAACCCATTAGTCTGGCTCAAGAGAGTCTCAGGAGAGAATGGGAAGCTACTCCGGTGCAGCCTGTCCCTGCAGATGTACAACCTCACCATACAGCACCGGAAGGGCAGAAAACATGGCAATGTTGATGGACTTTCCAGGAAGGAAGAATCAGGACTGCCCTGACACTGGACTGTTGAGACCCAACTAACAGACTGAAGGATCTGCAATCCAGGATCTCTCTTAAAGTAGGGAGGTGTGGCGAAGGGGTTTTCAAGCCTATGATTGTAATAATATTTTCATGCAGTGTATTTCTCTTGTTTGGCCAGCAGGTGGTGTTTACTCTATTTTAAGGCTGTTGAAGAGAAGACAGTAATGGTCTTGAACAGGGCAGAGATGTTTACCCTCTATACTCCCTCTCTGATACTTTTAGAGAAACATTTAGCTTAAGCCCTGAGGAAAAAGTATCCTGCCCTGCTATTGGTCAGGTTTCTTTCAAAATTTAATGCTCAGGGCTCTAATTTGTCCTGGAATTTAAAATCTAGCCAAGAGTTACTGAATTTTCCACAGTCTCAGAGAGAGAGTACAGAGGGTAAACATCTCTGCCCTAAGGCCCTGTTCAAGACCGTTACCACATCCTCCAACAACGAGTTCCAGAGCTTAACTATTCTTTGAGTGAAAAAAAAAATATTTCCTCCTATTTGTTTTAAAAGTATTGCCATGTAATTTTATTGAGTGTCCATCCCCTTGGTCTTTGTACTTTTTGAATGAGTGAAAAAAAAAATCGATTCACTTTTACCCATTGTACACCACTCAGGATTTTGTAGACCTCAATCATATCCCCCCCTAAGCCATCTCTTTTCCAAGCTGAAGAGCCCTAACCTCTTTTGCCTTTCCTTATATGGGAGGAGTTCCATCCCCTTTATTACTTTGGTTGCTCTTCTTTGAACTTTTTCTAATTCCATTACATCTTTTTGGAGATATGGCAACCAGAACTGAACGCAATACTCAAGGTGAGATCGCACCATGGACCAATACATAGGCATTATAATATTCTTGGTCTTATTTACCATCCCTTTCCTAAAACTTTCTACCATTCCATTTGCTTTTTGGCCACCACCACACACTGGGCAGAAGATTTCAGCATACTGTCTTCAATGACACCTAGATCTTTTTCTTGGATGCTGACTCCTAAGCTGGACTCTAGCATCAGGTAACTGTGATTTGGATTATTCTTCTAAATGTGCATCACTTTGCATTTGTGCACATTACATTTCATCTGCCAGTTGGATGCCCTGGCCTCCATGAATCAGATATTCTGGGAAGGCTAGATTTGAGTTCAGACCTCCAATTCTTACTCCTGGGGGGAGGGGGAGCGTAGTATGTGGAAACCAGGATGTCTGACCCCTGGACAAAGGGAGCACCACTGATTGGATGGATAAGGGCCAGATCACGGGGCAGAACCTCCAGGGTGCTCAAGGTATTAGCTGACCTGCCAAAAGAGACCACACAAAAAGCAGGTCACAATGAGCCCCTGCCCAATCCCAATAACCAAAACCCACAAGTACTGTCCAGCAAGGTCCTCTCAAATATTGCTGTTTCACCCCTCACCTGGGGATAAAGACTAGTGGAGCTACTAGGGCCATGGTCATGGCTAACGACCATTCCTGGGTGCATGCCACAGACTAGGCAGAGGCCCCAAAGCAAAAGCAGTTGGCTCAGAAGCACCAATAAGTAGGGTGCTCAAAGGCACCCAAGAACAAATCACTCAGGGGACTTGAACCCATGAGGTGACAATTTGTGCCACAGGAACAGGGTGACCACTACACTAGCTCCGAGGACATTGTTCATATCCCTAGCTTCCCATCAAATCTTAGGAGAAGACCACCTTAGGGCTTTCCAGAGGATCCCAGCAGCTGCCTGGAAGGACCCTTCAGGAATTCGTTGGCTCATTATTCGACCCCTCGAACTGAAAACGGCCCCATCATCAGGTTCCTGTCCACACCAGATGCAACCTTAATGAGAACCATGAACTCAACCTTGGATCCAATTCTTCCATACCAAGATGGGCAAGCAGGGTATGAGTCCTCCATTCTAATGGAACTGCAGGGGGCACCTAATTCTCAACTTTCCCTCAGAAATTCCTCCTCTCTCCTATTCTGTTTAATTTCTTTATGTTCTCCCTTGGCTCAATTCACCTGGGATTAGGCAAACTATTGTTATCTTATGCTGACAACATCCTGCTTCTCCTACCATTAACCTCTTCATGTCAAGACCCAATCTAGTCTGTAACAACTGGGATGAATGCTATTCAAGCATTGGCCTTGGCAAATAAGTTAAAACTGAATGCGGAAAGAACTAAGATCCTGTGGTTCCAGAATCAAGGAGTTATGGTCCCAACTTTAACAACACTGTTTAATGATAAAACCTTTGAAGTCAAATCTGAAACCAGAGTGCTTGGGGTCTTGCTCAAAACTTCTGTTTAAAATGAGACAGCTACAGTGGTGGAAATAAGTATTTGATCCCTTGCTGATTTTGTAAGTTTGCCCACTGACAAAGACATGAGCAGCCCATAATTGAAGGGTAGGTTATTGGTAACAGTGAGAGATAGCACATCACAAATTAAATCCGGAAAATCACATTGTGGAAAGTATATGAATTTATTTGCATTCTGCAGAGGGAAATAAGTATTTGATCCCCCACCAACCAGTAAGAGATCTGGCCCCTACAGACCAGGTAGATGCTCCAAATCAACTCGTTACCTGCATGACAGACAGCTGTCGGCAATGGTCACCTGTATGAAAGACACCTGTCCACAGACTCAGTGAATCAGTCAGACTCTAACCTCTACAAAATGGCCAAGAGCAAGGAGCTGTCTAAGGATGTCAGGGACAAGATCATACACCTGCACAAGGCTGGAATGGGCTACAAAACCATCAGTAAGACGCTGGGCGAGAAGGAGACAACTGTTGGTGCCATAGTAAGAAAATGGAAGAAGTACAAAATGACTGTCAATCGACAAAGATCTGGGGCTCCACGCAAAATCTCACCTCGTGGGGTATCCTTGATCATGAGGAAGGTTAGAAATCAGCCTACAACTACAAGGGGGGAACTTGTCAATGATCTCAAGGCAGCTGGGACCACTGTCACCACGAAAACCATTGGTAACACATTACGACATAACGGATTGCAATCCTGCAGTGCCCGCAAGGTCCCCCTGCTCCGGAAGGCACATGTGACGGCCCGTCTGAAGTTTGCCAGTGAACACCTGGATGATGCCAAGAGTGATTGGGAGAAGGTGCTGTGGTCAGATGAGACAAAAATTGAGCTCTTTGGCATGAACTCAACTCGCCGTGTTTGGAGGAAGAGAAATGCTGCCTATGACCCAAAGAACACCGTCCCCACTGTCAAGCATGGAGGTGGAAATGTTATGTTTTGGGGGTGTTTCTCTGCTAAGGGCACAGGACTACTTCACCGCATCAATGGGAGAATGGATGGGGCCATGTACCGTACAATTCTGAGTGACAACCTCCTTCCCTCCGCCAGGGCCTTAAAAATGGGTCGTGGCTGGGTCTTCCAGCACGACAATGACCCAAAACATACAGCCAAGGCAACAAAGGAGTGGCTCAGGAAGAAGCACATTAGGGTCATGGAGTGGCCTAGCCAGTCACCAGACCTTAATCCCATTGAAAACTTATGGAGGGAGCTGAAGCTGCGAGTTGCCAAGCGACAGCCCAGAACTCTTAATGATTTAGAGATGATCTGCAAAGAGGAGTGGACCAAAATTCCTCCTGACATGTGTGCAAACCTCATCATCAACTACAGAAGACGTCTGACCGCTGTGCTTGCCAACAAGGGTTTTGCCACCAAGTATTAGGTCTTGTTTGCCAGAGGGATTAAATACTTATTTCCCTCTGCAGAATGCAAATAAATTCATATACTTTCCACAATGTGATTTTCCGGATTTAATTTGTGATGTGCTATCTCTCACTGTTACCAATAACCTACCCTTCAATTATGGGCTGCTCATGTCTTTGTCAGTGGGCAAACTTACAAAATCAGCAAGGGATCAAATACTTATTTCCACCACTGTACCTCTAGTCGGGTCATTTTTTCACCAAAAAGCCTTTGCACTGTTGGTCCAAATGCCAGTCCCTACCACACCTGAATTATTGTAATATCTTATTTTTCAGTATTAAGTGTTAATATCAGAAAACAAAATTGCAAATTATACAGAACGCAGATGCTGCTTGTCTAGTTTTCCATCTGAATTGTTGATTAATGTCTCATTAAGTTTGGTTCAATCTAACAAACAAAAAACAACTGATGTTAGTGCCACTGCTTTACAAGAGGTCTCAGAAAATTTTTAGCTCTTTCTTCCCTGTATTAGGAGTCTCACTATAGAATTCTTTACCTACTGCTATTGGATCAGACAATAGCTAATTCAGCTTCTGGAAGAGGTCAAAATCTTTTCTCTTCCAAAAACTGTTATATAACAAACCATTACTACTGTTGTATCCTTTTCCGTCTACAAGACTATTCACGATGTACCTTTATTACTTTTATATACTCCAATCAGTCTATGTCAAGTCCGCTTAGAATGTAAACCGCACTGAACCCTGAAAAGGGGATTTTAGCGGTATATAAGATTTGATTATAAGGATGACGCTGACCCCTGTGCTGAGGACTGGGCATTAACAATGACCATCTCAAGCAGTAAAGGTCTCAGGCTGCACAATGACCACTGAAACCTGTAACACTACAAGAAAAATTCAGAACAATCCCAGTACTCACACTCTCGCTGGTCATGACCCAGGATAACAACAGCAGCATTTTTGCCCTCCCAGTATGGCAAAAACTTCTGCTTGAACAGCTCTGAGAAAGCCTTCAATGAGCGGACTTATTCATTTGAATTGGTTCTACATCTACATATTCTTCATTTATTTTAACATAGACTAAACCCTGATGCAGGCGCTGCGATGCCAAAAAGCGGCCCGTGTTAGGTCTTGAATAAAGCATATTGGTTTGCTCCAATCTTGAAAGCCCTTTGTGTTGTTTCATTTCTTGCCTTGTGCTGTGTACATAGACCCAGCATGAAAACTTAAAAGAAATTCAGGTCTTTATGGAAAGACAATGCAAACTAACCAAGCACGGAGTAACTTTGTGAGACCTCTTCTTACCAGATATCAGTTTTGCTACAGTATTTTGCAACAACTACACTGCTTTTAATTAGGTTTTTTGATGACAGCTCGCATAGGCGCTTATTTCTTGAGATTGCACCTTCAAAGAATATAAACAGGATGGTCAGTCCAAAAGGCAACTACTGAACAGTCAGAGGTCTTTTGTCATAAAGCATACGAGAAAAACTTAAAGTTCTCAGTATGTAAACTTTGTAAGAGAGGTGGGAGGGGAGATATGACAGAGATATTTACATACCTCCATGGCCCAATGCACGAGAGGCAGACCTCTTACAACTGAAAGGACGATCTGGAATATTTGTTATACCGCCTTTCACAAGATATATTAAGGTGGTGTACATTATACTGGAAAAAAACGATCACGTTAAACACACAGACAAAAAACATTAAATAACAATAAAATGAATATCAGGATAAGTACATAAAAGACCAAGGGTCCATCGAGACCAGCATCCTGTCCACAACAGCGGCCAATCCAGGCCAAGGGCACCTGGCAAGCTTCCCAAACATACAAACATTCTATACATGTTATTCCTGGAATTGTGGATTTTTCCCAAGTCCATTTAGTAGTGGTTTATGGACTTGTCCTTTAGGAAACCGTCTAACCCCTTTTTAAACTCTGCTAAGCTAACCGCCTTCATCACGTTCTCTGGCAACAAATTCCAGAGTTTAATTATGCGTTGTGTGAAGAAAAAGTTTCTCTGATTTGTTTTAAATTTACTACACTGTAGCTTCATCGCATGCCCCCTAGTCCTGGTATTTTTGGAAAGCGTGAACAGATGCTTCACATCCATCTGTTCCACTCCACTCATTATTTTATATACCTCTATCATGTCTCCCCTCAGCCGTCTCTTCTCCAAGCTGAAAAGCCCTAGCCTCCTTAGTCTTTCTTCATAGGGAAGTCGACCCATTCCCGCTACCATTTTAGTCACCCTTTGCTGCACCTTTTCCAATTCTACTATATCTTTCTTGAGATGCGGCGACCAGAATTGAACACAATACTCAAGGTGCGGTCGCACCATGGAGTAATACAACAGCATTATAACATCTTCATACATCCTCACACCTGTTTTCCATACCATTCCTAATAATACCCAACATTCTATTCGCTTTCCTAGCCGCAGCAGCACACTGAGCAGAAGGTTTCAGCGTATTATCGACAACGACACCCAGATCCCTTTCTTGGTCCGTAACTCCTAACGTGGAACCTTGCATGATGTAGCTATAATTTGGGTTCTTTTTTCCCACATGCATCACCTTGCACTTGCCCACATTAAACGTCATTGGCCATTTAGCCGCCCAGTCTCGTAAGGTTCACAATCCTGTCGCGAGTTAACGACTTTGAATAACTTTGTGTCATCAGCAAATTTAATTACCTCACTAGTTACTCCCATCTCTAAATCATTTATAAATATATTAAAAAGCAGCTGTCCTAGCACAGACCCCTGAGGAATCCCACTAACTACCCTTCTCCATTGTGAATACTGCCCATTTAACCCAACTCTCTGTTTCCTATCCTTCAACCAGTTTTTAATACACAATAGGACATTTCCTCCTATCCCATGACCCTCCAATTTCCTCTGTAGCCTTTCATGTGGTACCTTGTCAAACGCCTTTTGAAAATCCAGATACACAATATCAACCGGCACCCCTTTGTCCACATGTTTGTTTACTCCTTCAAAGAATTGAAGTATATTGGTCAGGCAAGATTTCCCCACAGGATGGGCACAAAAGGTTAAGGTAAAGTACAGGACAACGATTTAAATCTTGGATAATTATATATTGAACAAATAAGGGAAATATTTTATAAGAAGGGAATTTAAAATGGTCTAAGTCATCTGTCTCAGTCAAACAGCAGGTCTTAAGGCCTGCCTTGAATTTCTTATACAAGACTTCTTGCTAAAACCTGTCATTTCTTTCTCTATATCAGCAAAATTCACCCTTTCCTTTCTGAGCACACTACCAGAACCCTCATCCACGCTCTTATCACCTCTCGCTTAAACTATTGCAACTTGCTTCTCACAGGTCTCCCACTTAGCCATCTCTCTCCTCTTCAATCTGTTCAAAATTCTGCTGCACGACTAATATTCCGCCAGGGTCGTTATGCTCATATTAGCCTTCTCCTCAAGTCACTTCACTGGCTTCCTATCCGTTTCCGCATACAGTTCAAACTCCTCTTATTGACCTATAAGTGCGTTCACTCTGTAGCTCCTCAGTGCCTCTCCACTCTCATCTCTCCCTACATTCCTCCCCGGGAACTCCGTTCACTGGGTAAATCTCTGTTATCTGCACCCTTCTTCTCCTCCACCGCTAACTCCAGACTCCGTTCCTTTTATCTTGCTGCACCATATGCCTGGAATAGACTTCCTGAGCCAGTACATCAAGCTCCATCTCTGGCCGTCTTCAAATCTAAGCTAAAAGCCCACCTTTTTGATGCTGCTTTTAACTCCTAACCCTTATTCACTTGTTCAGAACCCTTATTTTATCATCCTCACCTTAATATTCCCTTATCTCTTGTTTGTCCTGTTTGTCTGTCCTAATAAGATTGTAAGCTCTGTCGAGCAGGGACTATCTCTTCATGTTCAAGTGTACAGCGCTGCGTACGTCTAGTAGAGCTATAGAAATGGTAAGTAGTAGTAGTAGTAAGTTGCAACACAGCTAAATGTTGCATGACGTGAACTGTCTAGCCATATTGTCTTGTGCAATAAGACATTTTAAAAAATTTGCCTGTGATGATGACAAGTTACAAATAGGTTGGTAAATCAGTAATAATGAATGTAAATAAACTGGAATCCCAGAATATACAACTCTATGAGCAAGAATCAAGATCTCAAATTTAAATTCTGGCTCACACTGGTAACCAGTGTTGCTCTTTCACCAATGATGTTATGTGATCTGATAATTTAGCATAGGATGAAAGTGAAAGGGATAGACTCAGGAGTAATCTAAGGAAATACTTATTCATATTTAAGTTTTTTATTGGAGAAATTCTAAAAAGTCAACTGACAAGCAACGAAAATTTCTAAGAAAATACTACTCTACGGAAAGGGTGGCAGATATGTTTAATAGCCTCCCAGTAAAGGTGGTGGAGACAAAGACTATTTAAATTCAAGAAAGCATGGGACAAGCACAGAGAATCTCTAAGGATAAGAAAGGACAGTAGAGTTTAGTAGCTGGCATAAATGGGAAGTCTGGATAGGCCATACAGTCTCTATTGTCATTCTCTCTGTTTCTGTATTATGAAATTACCCTTATGTGCACAAATTCAACAAAAAAAGTAGGTGGGGGACAAAAGCTTGTTTCAAACTTTTATTGGTCGATGCAATACACAGAACTATCAGGCTATATCTGCACTACTACTACTGATCACTTCTAAAATGCTTCTAAGCATTTGCAATGCTGTACAGCAGCACATACAGACCCTGTTCCACATAGTTTACGTAAGAACGTAAGAATGCCATCTAGCCCAGTATCCTGCTTCCAACAGTAGCCAAGCAAGGTCATGAATATCTGGCAGAATTCCAAAAAGCAGCACAATTCCATGCTACTCACCTTCCACGGATAAGCACCAACTTTCCCCAGGTCCATCTTAATTTATGGATTTCACTTTCAGAAATTAATCCAAACTGTTTTCAAACTGCTTTTACCACATCCTCTGCAAAGAGTTCCAGAGCATAACTATGCAATGAGTGGAAAACATCTATATCTGGAAAAATTAGTTCTTACCTAATAATTTTCTTTCCTTTAGTTCCAAAGGATCAGTCCAGACTAATGGGTTGTGCCCATCCGCCAGCAGGTGAAGATATAAAACACTAACGAGCTGTACCATACAAACACCTGTGAATTAGAACTCAGCCAGTATTTGATAGCTAAGCAGTAGAAAAAGTGACTCATATTAAAATAAATAAATAAATAAAAACCAGCCTCTAAATAATCTAAAGAACATAAAAAAACATGCCCCAGAAACAAGGAACAATATAACTATATACAAACAATTATGCGCAAGAGAGAATAAGGATGGGTTCTGGACTGATCTTTTGGGACTAACAAAGAAAATTATCAGGTAAGAACTAATTTTTCCTTCCATTATATCAAAGGATCAGTCCTTACTAATGGGATGCAGAAAAGTAATCCTCATTATGGAGGGAATGTGATACACCTGCAGAAAGGACTTTAGCTCCAAAAGAGGCATCTAATCTGGCTACCACATCTAAGCGATAATGCTTGACAAAGGAATGAGAGAAGACTACACAGTGGATCTACAAATTTCCTCCATGACATAGCATGAGATTCTGCCAAAGTTCTTGTAGAATGAGCTTTAAGATGAGCTTTTTCAATCATCTGGCTACTGTAGCTCTTGATGCAGACATATCTTTATGTGGGCATGAAAAGAGAACAAAAAAAGATGATCAGAGCATCTAAAATCATTGATAGATACAAGATAACACACGAGTACTCTCTTAACGACCAAAAGACATAGAGAAGAGTAATCTACAATACAATCATCCCTGGAAAAGGAAGGCAGGAAAACTGGTTTAAATAAAAGGACAAAACAACTTTCGGCAAGAAACAAGGACTTGTGTGAACAGAAACCCTGGCCTCCGAAAAACGGAGAAAGGAATCCATGCAAGAGAAGGTTTGATGTTCAGAAACCCACCTTGCAGAAGAGATAGCAACCAGAAAAAACTGATTTTAATGTCAGACCTTTGATCATAGCTTTCTTAGGAGGTTCAAATGGGGCTTTCTAAACAGCCTTAAGAACAAGAGCAAGATTCCATTCTGGACAGACTTTCCAAAGAGGACGTTGTAAATGATTGACTCCCTTCAGAAAACAGACTATATCTGGATGTACACCAATACTAATTTTCTGTATATGGCCTCTATAACAAGCTAAAGCTGCAACTTGAACTTTAAGGGAATTAACAGCTATTACTTTTTTGAAGAAGGAACGCTAAAATGTGAGGTAAAGAAGCTCACAAAGGGTAAATGCCCCTATCTTTAGACCAACTTTCAAAAGTTCTCCATACTATAGTGTAAGCAGCAGGAGTAGACCGCTTGCGAGCCTGAAGTGTTAATGACTTCTTCAGAGTATCCTTTCTTCCTTAGTCTCACCCTCTCAATAGTCAGGCCGTAAGACCAAAGGGAGAGGGATCCTCCATGAGAATGGGACCTTGATACAACAGTCCTCTTTGCCGAGGAAGACACAGAGGAGATGCGAATTGAATGCACACTAGGTCTGCATACCAAGGATGTCCGGGCCAGTCCAGTGCTACTAGAATTATCAGGCCCTGATGAAGAGAAATGTGATCAATTGTGAAGCGCTGCATATGACTGGTAGCACTATAGAAATGATTTATAGTAGTAGTAGTAGTAGTGATGTAGCACTCTGCCTATCATAGGCCATGGGGAAAATACATAGAGAATCCCGTTTGACGGCCAAGGCTGTACTAGAGCTTGTCTTCTTTTGACAACTGAAGATGCATACTTGAGCATTGTTTGGATGCCATGAGAGACAGAATTGGAACACCCCAGTAAGACATTAATAGGTGGAAAGTTGTCTTCAACAGTTGCCACTTCCTTAGATCCAGAGAGACCCTGCTGAGGTAGTCCATCTGAGTAATCAGGATTCCCACTATATGGGATGCTGAAATTAAAGGAATATTCTTCTCTATCCACTGAAAGAGAAGGAGAGCTTCTCTGGCCAGAGAAATGCTCTTGGTTATTCCTTTCCTGTTGTCTGCGAAAACTCGAACTAGCTTCCCTCTCAGATGAGGGGCAAAGGCTAAAAGAGCCTTTCTGACTGCTCTGTTTATAGACCCAAGACGCTTCCGCATCCGACCATTGACCTTGTGCAGTCTGTTGAAGACAATGAGCCCCCCCCCCCCCCATCTGTCATCTGAACTGAGGACACACCAATTCAGAGAGCGCAATGGAAGCTCTGCTTGAATGTTCGGAGGATGCAGCCACCAGTTTAAGCTCACTCTGGCTTGGTACATCAAAGGTACCAACTCCTGGTATGCTTCAGAGACTGGAGACCAGCAGCTTTTGGTCCCGCGCAAAATAACTTATCTAAGGACTTAATTGCTTGTTTTCAGGATTTCAAGCTTAAGGAGCAAGTGCTTAAAGCTGAACGACAAGCCCATGACTTTAAATGGGACTCATATAGCGTGGCTATCTATCATGACTTAGTGTTGTGCTTGTGAGCTCCTATGCCCAGCGAAACACAGATGAGACAACGTGGACCTGAGCTCCGCAAGGCGGCCGAACAATTCCGAGACTTCACCTGGAGCGACCCCTTCCTCCAGGGGTTGAGCCCCAGGCCCCAGGGTCAACAGGACTTCGAGACACCAGCCAAGAGAAGGGGCATGCCAAGAGCATGGTCGGAAGTCAGGCAGAGGTCCACGCAGGCAGCAAACACAGAGATGGTCAGGATTCAGGCAATACTCCAATACACCAGACACAGGAAAACAGAAAACACCACGAACTCCACCGAAGTTGAAGCCGAAGCAAAATGCTGACAGTGTTCTGCTCTTAAATAGGCCTCCCATCAGAGGATCCCTGCCACAGCTGCCAGGCGAGGACTCTCATTGGGCACGCCCATAAGGATAAGCTTCTCAAGATGGCTGCCTCTCAGGAACAGATACAGATGAACCTCTCAAGATGGCTGCCCCTCAGATGAACCTCTCAAGATGGCCGCCACCAGGAGTAGCAAGGTAGGAGTGTAACAGCACCCCCTCCGGAAGACCCTCTCCTCACCAGCTCAGTCCAGGTTTAGCAGAATATCGGGTATGGAATTCTCTCACCAGCTTAGGAGCATGGACATTCTTAGTCGGTTCCCAAGAGTTGTCTTCTGGCCCGAAGTGCTTCCAGGAGAGTAGATACAAAAGCTGTCTCCCCCAACGTTTAGAGTCCAGTATCTCCTCTACCTCGTACTCAGGATCGGGCTCTGCTTCAGGAATCGCCTCCTTACTACGGTCCAGTGCCATCTGGAGGAGAGGAAGGGTTTTAAGAGAGACACATGAAAAGCATTATGTATCTTAAGGTTTCGGGGTAACCGGAGTCGATAATTGATGGACCCTACTCGGGACAAAACCGAGAATGGCCCAATGAATCTGGGAGCAAATTTGAAGGATGGCAACCGAAGCCTCTGATGTCTAGTGCTAAGCCATACCTTCTGCCCTGGCTGGAAAATAGAAGCCGCTCGTCTCCTCTGGTCAAAAGACCGTTTCGCCCGAACTGCGGCTTGCTGAAGATGCTCCTGAACATCTCTCCACGTGTCCTGGAAAGTAGCAAGAGTTGGTTGAAGTTGTGGAACCACTTGAGTGACAGGAACAGGTGAAGGCAAACGTGGATTACATCCAAATACAACACAAAATGGAGAGGTCTGAGAGGCGGAATGAACACTGTTATTATAGGCGAATTCGGCCCAGGGCAGTACAGTAGCCCAGTCATCTTGGCGATGGTAAATGTAGGCTCGCAGAAAATTCTTGAGGGTCTGGTTCACCCTTTCTGCCATCCTGTTAGTTTGTGGATGATATGCTGATGAGAATAGCGTTGTGATACCAAAAGCAGTGCAAAGTGCTCTCCAAAACCGGGATGTGAACTGGGAACCCCTGTCGCTAACAGTCCACTGGGGTAATCCATGCAGGCAAAAGATGTGGCAGATGAAACTGGTGGCAAGGATGGAAGCCGTGGGTAGCGCTTTCATGGGTACAAAATGAGCCATCCGAGAGAACCGGTCGATCACCACCCAGATGACCGTGTTCCCATGGGAAGCTGGCAGGTCAATGATAAAATCCATCGATATCTCTTGCCAAGGCTGCTACTACTACTACTTGACAGGGTATGATACATACCTGTAGCAGGTGTTCTCCGAGGACAGCAGGCTGATTGTTCTCACGACTGGGTGACGTCCACGGCAGCCCCCACCAACCGGAAAGAAGCTTCGCGGGACGGTCGGCACGCAGGGCACGCCCACCGCGCATGCGCGGCCGTCTTCCCGCCCGTGCGCGACCGCTCCCGCCAGTTGAATGACTAGCAAAAGATGAAACACACAACTCCAAAGGGGAGGAGGGAGGGTAGGTGAGAACAATCAGCCTGCTGTCCTCGGAGAACACCTGCTACAGGTATGTATCATACCCTTTCTCTGAGGACAAGCAGGCTGCTTGTTCTCACGACTGGGGTATCCCTAGCTCTCAGGCTCACTCAAAACAAGAACCCAGGTCAATGGAACCTCGCAACGGCGAGGAAACAACAGAAATTGACCTACGAAGAACAACTAACTGAGAGTGCAGCCTGACCAGAATAAATTCGGGTCCTGGAGGGTGGAGTTGGATTTACACCCCAAACAGATTCTGCAGCACCGACTGCCCGAACCGACTGTCGCGTCGGGTATCCTGCTGGAGGCAGTAATGAGATGTGAATGTGTGGACAGATGACCACGTCGCAGCCTTGCAGATCTCTTCAATAGTGGCTGACTTCAAGTGGGCCACCGACGCTGCCATGGCTCTGACACTATGAGCCGTGACATGACCCTCAAGAGTCAGCCCAGCCTGGGCGTAAGTGAAGGAAATGCAATCTGCTAGCCAATTGGAGATGGTGCGTTTCCCGACAGCGACCCCTAGCCTGTTAGGGTCGAAAGAAATAAACAATTGGGCGGACTGTCTGTTGGGCTGTGTCCGCTCCAAGTAGAAGGCCAATGCTCTCTTGCAGTCCAATGTGTGCAACTGACGTTCAGCAGGGCGGGTATGCGGCCTGGGAAAAAATGTTGGCAAGACAATTGACTGGTTAAGATGGAACTCCAACACCACCTTCAGCAGGAACTTTGGGTGGGTACGGAGCACTACTCTGTTGTGATGAAATTTGGTATATGGAGCATGAGCTACTAGGGCTTGAAGCTCACTGACCCTACGAGCTGAAGTAACTGCCACCAAGAAAATGACCTTCCAGGTCAAGTACTTCAGATGGCAGGTATTCAGTGGCTCAAAAGGAGGTTTCATCAGCTGGGTGAGGACGACGTTGAGATCCCACGACACAGTAGGAGGCTTGATAGGGGGCTTTGACAAAAGCAGGCCTCTCATGAATCGAACGACTAAAGGCTCTCCAGAGATGGCTTTACCTTCCACACGATAATGGTGAGCACTAATCGCACTAAGGTGATTCCTTACTGAGTTGGTCTTGAGGCCAGACTCTGATAAGTGCAGAAGGTATTCAAGCAGGTTCTGTGCAGGGCAAGAACGAGGTTCTAGGGCCTGGCTCTCACACCAAACGACAAACCTCCTCCACTTGAAAAAGTAACTCTTTTTAGTGGAATCCTTCCTAGAGGCAAGCAAGACCCGGGAGACACCCTCAGACAGACCCAACGCAGCGAAGTCTACGCCCTCAACATCCAGGCCGTGAGAGCCAGGGATTGAAGGTTGGGGTGCAGCAACGCTCCGTCGTTCTGTGAAATGAGAGTCGGAAAACACTCCAATCTCCACGGTTCTTCTGAGGACAACTCCAGAAGAAGAGGGAACCAGATCTGATGGGGCCAAAAGGGCGCTATCAGAATCATGGTGCCGCGGTCTTGCTTGAGCTTCAGTAAGGTCTTCCCCACCAAAGGTATGGGAGGATAAGCATACAGGAGGCCGGTCCCCCAATGAAGGAGAAAGGCATCTGACGCTAGCCTGCCGTGTGTCTGAAGTCTGGAACAGAACAGAGGCAGCTTGTGGTTGGTCTGAGAGGCGAAAAGATCCACCGAGGGGGTGCCCCACTCTCGGAAGATCTTGCGTACCACTCTGGAATGGAGCGACCACTCGTGCGGTTGCATGACTCTGCTCAGTCTGTCGGCCAGACTGTTGTTTACGCCTGCCAGGTATGTGGCTTGGAGGAGCATGCCGAACCGGCACGCCCAACGCCACATCCCGACGGCTTCCTGACACAGGGGGCGAGATCCGGTGCCCCCCTGCTTGTTGACGTAATACATTGCAACCTGATTGTCTGTCCGAATTTGGATAATTTGGTAGGACAGCCGATCTCTGAAAGCCTTCAGTGCGTTCCAGATCGCTCGGAGCTCCAGGAGGTTGATCTGTAGATCCTTTTCCTGGAGGGACCACAGACCCTGGGTGTGAAACCCATCGACGTGAGCTCCCCACCCCAGGCGAGATGCATCCGTCGTCAGCACTCTCGAGGGCTGCGGAATTTGGAATGGACGTCCCAGGGTCAAATTGGTCCGGATGGTCCACCAGAGCAGTGAAGTGCGGCAACTGGTGGAGAGGCGGATGACATCTTCTAGATTCCCGGTGGCTTGGAACCACTGGGAAGCTAGGGTCCATTGAGCAGATCTCATGTGAAGACGAGCCATGGGAGTCACATGAACTGTGGAGGCCATATGACCCAGAAGTCTCAACATCTGCCGAGCTGTGACCTGCTGAGACGCTCTGGTCTGCGAAGCCAGGGCCAGGAGATTGGTGGCCCGCGCTTCGGGAAGGTAGGCCTGAGCCGTCTGGGTATTCAGCAGCGCTCCTATGAATTCCAGAGACTGGGATGGCTGGAGATGGGACTTTGGGTAATTTATCACAAACCCCAGCAGCTCCAGAAGTTGAATAGTGCACTGCATGGACCGGAGGGCTCCTGCCTCCGAGGTGTTCTTGACCAGCCAATCGTCGAGATATGGGAACACGTGCACTCCCAGCTTGCGTAGGTAGGCCGCTACCACCACGAGGCACTTGGTAAACACTCGTGGGGCAGAGGCGAGCCCAAAGGGCAGCACACAATACTGAAAGTGCCGTGCGCCCAGGCGGAATCTGAGATACTGTCTGTGAGCTGGCAGTATCGGTATGTGAGTATATGCGTCCTTTAAATCCAGGGAACATAGCCAATCGTTTTTCTGAATCATTGGCAGAAGGGTGCCCAAGGAAAGCATCCTGAACTTTTCTTTGACCAGGAATTTGTTCAGGCCTCTCAGGTCTAGGATGGGACGCATCCCCCCTGTTTTCTTTTCCACAAGGAAGTACCTGGAATAGAATCCCTGCCCTTCCTGCCCGGGTGGTACGGGCTCGACCGCATTGGCGCTGAGAAGGGCGGAGAGTTCCTCTGCAAGTACCTGCTTGTGATGGGAGCTGAAAGACTGAGCTCCCGGGGGACAATTTGGAGGCAGGGAGGCCAAATTCAGGGCGTATCCGCACTGCACTATTTGGAGAACCCACTGGTCGGAGGTTATCAGAGGACACCTTTGGTGAAAAGCTTTCAACCTCCCCCCGACCGGCAGGCCGTCCGGTACGGACACTTCGATGGCGGCTATGTTCCCATGGATCCAGTCAAAAGCCCATCCCCGGCTTTTGCTGTGGAGGCGCATGGGGCTGCTTAGGCACACGCTGTTGACAGGAACGAGCGCGCTGGGACTGTCCCTGTGCCTGAGGAGGCCTTCGGGCCGGCTGGGTGTACCTACGCTTCGCAAAAGAATAGGGTGCAGCCTGCCGGGCCCGGGAAAAACGTCCACCTGTGGAGGTGGATGCTGAAGGCGCCCGGTGGGAGAGCTTGTCGAGAGCGGTTTCCCGCTGATGCAGTTGGTCCACCATCTGCTCGACCTTCTCACCGAAAATGTTATCCCCCCGGCAAGGGACGTCAGCCAGTCTCTGCTGGGTGCGGTTGTCCAGGTCAGAGGCACGCAGCCATGAGAGCCTGCGCATCACTATACCTTGGGCCGCAGCACGAGACGCCACGTCACAGGTGTCAAAAATACCCCTGGACAGGAACTTTCTGCACGCCTTCAGCTGCCTGACCACCTCCTGATAAGGCCTGGACTGCTCCGGCGGGAGCTTCTCGACCAGGTCCGCCAGTTGTTGCACATAGGTCCGCATGTGAATGCTCATATAGAGCAGGTATGATTGGATGCGGGTCACGAGCATGGAGGACTGGTAGGCCTTCCTCCCAAACGAGTCCAGAGTGCGAGACTCCCGCCCCGGGGGCGCCGAGGCGGTATCCCTCGAACTCCGTGCCCTCTTGAGAGCAGAATCCACGACCGCTGAGTCATGGGGCAATTGGGGCCGCATATGCTCTGGGTCAGAGTGGATCCTGTACTGGGACTCTGCTTTCTTGGGAATGGTGGGGTTAGTTAATGGTCGCACCCAGTTCCGGAGCAGCGTCTCCTTCAGGACATTGTGCAGCGGTACCGTGGAGGACTCTCTAGGTGGTGATGGATAGTCGAGGATCTCGAGCATCTCGGCCCTCGGCTCTTCCACAGAGACCACGGGGAAGGGAATGCTGATAGACATATCCCGCACAAAGGAGGCAAAGGAGAGACTCTCAGGAGGTGAGAGCTTCCTCTCCGGTGAAGGCGTGGGGTCCAAGGGAAGGCCCGTAGACTCCTCTGAGGAGAAATATCTAGGGTCCTCCTCTTCCCCCCACGAGTCCTCATCCTCGGTATCGGACATAAGCTCATGTAGCTGAGTCCTGTACCGGGCCCGGCTCGACGTCGAGGCACCGAGGTCTCGCTGTCGTCGAGCGGTGGACTCCCGCGCCGGCGGAGACGGAGCTCCCTCCATCGACGTCGACGGGGACTCCACCTGCGTGGCGGTCGAGACCGGCACCACAAGCGGCGGCGGTGTCGACAGCCCCGGCGCCGGGCTAGAGCTCGCCGGCGCCACAGTCATCGGCGCCGAGGTGGCCGGCGCAGCCTGGCGCATCAGCCCTTCCAGGATCCCCGGAAGGATGGCTCTGAGGCACTCGTCCAGGCCCGCTGCCGGGAAAGGCGGTGGGGCCGGTAAGGGTGTCGGTGCCGGAAGCTGCTGGGGGCCAGGAGACGGCACCGAGGTGCCGGAACCCCGACGCGTCGGTACCTCCACAACCGACGGAGACCTCTCCTCACGACGATGACGCTTCGGCGTCGTCTCCTCTCCGACATCGGGATGCACCGAAGGCGACCGGTGACGGCGCTTCTTGTCTTTCTTCCGATGCACGTCACCGGCGCCGGAGGGCATGGAGGAGGAGGAGGTCGATCCCCTCGGTCTCGAGGTACCGGGTCAGACAGGGTTCGGTCTCGCGGCCCACGAGCTGAGGGCGTGACCGGGGCCGACTGCCCACGCGGCCTCTCACCCCCACTCTCACCGGAAGACCGGCGGGCCGACGGGACCTGTTCTCCTGGGGTCGCTGCCATCGGTGCCGATGTCTCGGGCATCGATACCGGTACCGAAGGGCCGGGCGTCGATACCGATGCCTTCGAGGTCGACGTCGAGGGGCCGGCGCAAGTTCCAAAAAGACGGTCCCGCAGAACTTGCCTCGCAACCTGGGTCCGTTTCCGGAGACCGAGACACAAAGAACACGACTTGAGATTGTGCTCCGGCCCGAGGCACTGGAGGCACCAAGCGTGGGTGTCGGTCTGCGAGATCGGCCGGCCGCAGCGACCACACTTTTTAAATCCACTCGGGACCTTCGAGGACATCGACGGAAAAATCGCGTCGGCGAAGTCAAAGTCGTCAATGGTGGCTAAAATCACACCACGAAAAACAAACGACCGAGCGGCCACTAGGCCGCAATGTGGCGTCCCCGCTGGAAGCGAGGGAAAAAAGGGAGCGCGTGTCCCACACGCGCAGGGTTTCTTTTTTTTTCTTTTTTTTTTTTTTTAAAAGGAAACCGGGCGGTAACTAAACCGATAAAGTTAGAGAAAAACACGATCAGCGTATACGCAATCGAACGATCCGGCGGCTGAACAGAGAGAGCGCAAAACACGACTCTCTCCAGGCGCGGAAAAAAAGGAACTGGCGGGAGCGGTCGCGCACGGGCGGGAAGACGGCCGCGCATGCGCGGTGGGCGTGCCCTGCGTGCCGACCGTCCCGCGAACCTTCTTTCCGGTTGGTGGGGGCTGCCGCGGACGTCACCCAGTCGTGAGAACAAGCAGCCTGCTTGTCCTCGGAGAAATTTCTATAGTGCTACTAGGGTTACGCAGCGCTGTACATTTTAACAAATAGGACAGTCCCTGCTCAAAGGAGCTTACAATCTAAAGGGCGAAATGACAAGTTGGGCAGTCTAGATTTCTTGAATAGTGGTTAGATGCCAAAGGCGACATTGAAGAAATGGGCTTTGAGCAAGGATTTGAAGATGGGCAGGGAGGGGGCCTGGCGTATGGGCTCAGGGAGTTTATTCCAAGCATGGGGTGAGGCGAGGCAGAAAGGGCAGAGCCTGGAGTTGGCGGTGGTGGAGAAGGGTACTGAAAGGAGGGATTTGTCTTGAGAGCGGAGGTTACGGGTAGGAACGTAAGGGGAGATGAGGGTAGAGAGGTAAGGAGGGGCTGCGGATCGAGTGCATTTGTAGGTTAGAAGGAGAAGCTTGAACTGTATGCGGTACCTGATTGGAAGCCAGTGAAGTGATTTGAGGAGAGGGGTGATGTGAGTATATCGGTCCAGGCGGAAGGTAAGACGTGCAGCAGAGTTCTGAATGGACTGAAGGGGGGATAGGTGGCAAAGTGGGAGGCCAGTGAGGAGTAGGTTGCAGTAGTCAAGGCGAGAGGTAATGAGAGAGTGGATGAGAATTCGGGTGGTGTGCTCAGAGAGGAAAGGGCGAATTTTGCTAATGTTGTAGAGGAAGAAGCGACAAGTCTTGGCTATCTGCTGGATATGCGCAGAGAAGGAGAGGGAGGAGTCGAAGATGACTCCAAGGTTGCGGGCAGATGAGACGGGGTGTTGTCAACTGAGATAGAGAGTGGAGGGAGAGGAGAAGTGGGTTTGGGTGGGAAGACGATAAGCTCGGTCTTGGCCATGTTCAGCTTCAGGTGGCGGTTGGACATACAGGCAGCAATGTTGGACAAGCAGGCCGATACTTTGGCCTGGGTTTCCATAGTGATGTCTGATGTGAAGAAGTAAAGCTGGGTGTCATCAGCATAAAGATGATACTAGAAACCATGAGATGAGATCAGCGATCCCAGAGAAGAGGTGTAGATTGAAAAAAGAAGGGGTCCAAGGACAGATCCTTGAGGAACTCCAACAGAGAGCGGGATGGGGGTGGAGGAAGATCCATGAGAGTGTACTCTGAAGGTACGATAGGAGAGATAAGAGGAGAACCAGGAGAGGACAGAGCCCTGGAACCCAAATGAGGACAGTGTGGCAAGAAGTAAACTGTGATTGACAGTGTCAAAAGCGGCAGATAGGTCGAGGAGGATGAGGATGGAGTAGTGACCTTTGGATTTGGCAAGGAACAGGTCATTGCAGACTTTAGATAGTGCCGTTTCTGTCGAGTGTAGGGGGCGAAAGCCAGATTGAAGCAGATCGAGGATGGCATGAGAGGAGAGAAAATCAAGGCAACAGCTGTGAACGGCACGTTCAAGTATCTTGTCGAGGAAGGGTAGGAGAGAAATGGGGCAGTAGTTGGAGGGACAGGTAGGGGGTCAAGTGATGGTTTTTTGAGCAGAGGTGTGACTACAGCATGCTTGAAGGTGTCAGGGACAGTTGAAGTAGAGAGAGAGAGGTTGAGGATATGACAGATGGGGGGGGGGGGGTGACAGTAGGAGAGATGGTGTTAAGTTGGTGGGGATGGGGTCCGAGGAACAGGTGGTGCATTTCGAGGAGGAAAGAAGATGGGCGATTTCCTCTTCGGTGATATCAGGAAAAGAGGAGACGGAAGCATGAGTTGGTTGGTTGAGGGAGTGGGCTATAGGGTGAAGAGGAGGAGATGGTTTGGTGGTGAATTCGAGGTTGATCTTCTGCACCTTGTCGCGGAAGTAGTCAGCCAGTGATTGAGGAAAGAGTTAGGGGAGGTGGGAGCGGAGGGCACTTTGAGGAGGGAGTTAAGGGTGGCGAAGAGACGACGAGGGTTAGAGCTGAGGGAATAAATCAATTGGGTGTAACAGTCCTGTTTGGCGAGGAATAGGGAGGACTGGAAGGAGGATAGCATGAATTTGTAGTGAATGAAATCAGTATGGGTGTGAGACTTCCTCCAGAGGCATTCAGCCGATCGGGCACAGGAGCGAAGGTATCGGGTGCAAGGGATCAGCCAGGTTATAAAATCCTTTACTGTTGGTATTACACGCCCCAACGCCTGGCTAAAATGTTTCATTTGGGGTCAGCTAAGTACTGGCGCCAATGTGGCCAGATTGGGGATATGTTTCATATTTGGTGGTCGTGTCCTCAAGCACAAGAATTTTGGACTATGATCTTGCAGTTTGTTATAGTGTTACTAAAGCTACTTATCCTATGCAAATGGACTATTGTCTTTTACACTTTAAGCCAACAGGGGTAAAGGAGCAGATTCATCGTTTGGTTGGACAAATTTTGGTGGCCAGCTGACTCTTCCTGGCCTCCGGGCGGTCTTGCACAAGTTAGACTATATCCATCTGATGTCTAAATTAACTGTGTTGCGAACTGGTTCGGTTTTGAAATACCATCGAATTTGGGACCCATATGTGCAATCGTCTGCTAGCCATGATCCTTCACTGATTAATTGCATAATAACCCTACTCTGTGATAACTGTTTTTTTTTTTTGTTTTTTTTTGCGGGGGGGGGGGGGGGGGGGGGGGGTTAGGAGCGACAAGCTGTACATCAGTGTTTGTTTAGATTTTTCTTTCAATGATTGTATTATGGATGATATGATACATGCTGTTATTTACAAGTTATATTTGTCTTAATAAAGTTTATTAAAACCAAAAAAGAAAACAAAAACAAAACAACGCTACACAGGGAACGTGTATCCACCAACTGGAGAAAGAGAATACTGGCAGAGTTCTAATGCACAAGGTGCTTGTACGGCACAACTCGTTCTCTATCTCCACTTGCTAGCGGATGAGTACAACCCATTAGTCAGGACTGATCCTTTGGTGACATAATAGAAATAAGCATTACCGTGTAACTTTATGGTATGTCCTCTAGACTTTGTACTTTTTGAAAAACAATTCCTGTTCCACTCCACTCGTGATTTTCTAGACCTCTATCATATCTGGATTTTCAAAAGGCGTTTGATAAGGTACCTCATGAAAGGCTACAGAGGAAATTGGAGGGTCATGGGATAGGAGGAAATGTCCTATTGTGGATTAAAAACTGGTTGAAGGATAGGAAACAGAGTGGGGTTAAATGGACAGTATTCACAATGGAGAAGGGTAGTTAGTGGGGTTCCTCAGGGGTCTGTGCTAGGACCGCTGCTTTTTAATATATTTATAAATGATTTAGAGATGGGAGTAACTAGCGAGGTAATTAAATTTGCTGATGACACAAAGTTATTCAAAGTCGTGAACTTGCGACAGGATTGTGAAAAATTACAGAAGGACCTTACGACACTGGGAGATTGTGCGGCTAGATGGCAGATGACGTTTAATGTGAGCAAGTGCAAGGTGATGCATGTGGGAAAAAAGAACCCAAATTATAGCTATGTCATGCAAGGTTCCACGTTAGGAGTTACGGACCAAGAAAGGGATCTGGGTATCGCTGTCGATAATACACTGAAACCTTCTGCTCAGTGTGCTGCTGCGGCTCGGAAAGCGAATAGAATGTTGGGTATTATTAGGAAAGGTATGGAAAACAGGTGTGAGGATGTTATAATGCTGTTATATCGCTCCATGGTACGACCGCACCTTGAGTATTGTGTTCAATTCTGGTCGCCGCATTTCAAGAAAGATATAGTGGAATTGGAAAAGGTGCAGCGAAGGGCGACTAAAATGATAGCGGGGATGGGACAACTTCCCTATGAAGAAAGACTAAGGAGGCTAGGGCTTTTCAGCTTGGAGAAGAGACGGCTGAGGGGAGACATGATAGAGGTATATGAAATAATGAGTGGAGTGGAACGGGTGGATGTGAAGCTTCTGTTCACGCTTTCCAAAAATACTAGGACTAGGGGGCATGCGATGAAACTACAGTGTAGTAAATTTAAAACAAATCTGAGAAAATTTTTCTTCACCCAACAGGTAATTAAACTCTGGAATTCATTGCCAGAGAACGTGAAGTCAGTTAGCTTGGCAGAGTTTAAAAAAGGGTTAGACGGTTTCCTAAAGGACAAGTCCATAAACCGCTACTAAATGGACTTGGGAAAAATCCACAATTCTAGGAATAACATGTATAGAATGTTTGTACGTTTGGGAAGCTTGCCAGGTGCCCTTGGCCTGGATTGGCCGCTGTCGTGGACAGGATGCTGGGCTCGATGGACCCTTGGTCTTTTCCCAGTGTGGCATTACTTATGTACTTATATCCCTTCTCAGCTCGCTCTTTTCCAAGCTGAAGAGCCCTAACATCTTAGCCTTTCCTCATATGAGAGTTCTTTTATCTCCTTAATTATTTTGGTAGCCCTTCCATTTCCAATTCTATTTTTTTCTGAGATGCAGTAACCACAGTTGCACAGAACACTCAAGGCAATGTCACACCATGGAGCAATACAGAGGCATTATAATGTTTGTCTTTTTTTTTTTAACTACTTTCCTAAGTACTCCAAAAATTCTGTTTCCTTCTTTGGCAACTGCACAATGAACAAAAGATTAACATTGTCCATGATGACATCTAGATATTTTTCCTAGGTGGTGACTCCTAACATGGAACCTAGCATCATTTATCTATAAATCTGAGTTATTCTTCTCAGTGTGCTTTATCTTGCACTTGCCCACATTAAATTTCATCTGTCAACTGGAGCATACTCTTCCAGTCTCATAAGGTCCTCCTGCAATTTTTCAGATTCTGCAGGAAATTTTACAACTTTGAACAGTTTTGTGTCTTCTGCAAATCTGTTCACCTCACTCATCATTCCCACTTCTAGATCATATAGAAAAATGTTTAAAAGCATCAGTCTCAGTACAGATCCCTGTGGCACCATTATACCTCACCCGTTTTCTGGGTTTTTTTTTTTAACCAGTTCCCAATCCACAACAGAACATTGCCTCTTACCCAGGGTTGTGTGTGTGATGTGTGCGTGTGGGAGGGTGGGTTTTTTTTTTTTTTACACAAACATACACGAGAAACAAGAATCAGGGGACTAAGTTATAGAGAAGCAATCAAGATGTAAAAGCAACCACAAATAGGTGGCTTCCAATTGTTGCAGTTGCTAGGTCTTGAACATCTAATGCGTCCGACTGCAACAATTACAAATAGGTGAGTTTTTTAGTCTGGCTTTGAATATCACCAGAGGAGGAGAATGAGACACCAACTCATAATGCCTATTCCATGCAAATGGCACAGCAAGGCTGTCTTCAGTTAGCAACTGAAAAAGGCACAGATAACAGCTGCCTTGCCAGAGGAATGGAGCTCAAGAGGAAGAGCGTAGATAGAGAAGAGATTATATGATGAGCTGCAGACTGAATGCATTTTGGAGTTAGAGAAGTCTAAGTGAATGCAGAAACAAATAGGTAAGCAATTATTTGAGAGGAGTTAAATGTAGGAACATTAATCACGGAGACTCACTGAAAGTGTCATACTTTGGGGCTTTTTGATGGAATAAGGAGGATCCATGCAGTGCTGGCTATGGCGAAACTGGGGACTTTCATGCTTTGTGATGTGTATTGTTGCCTTACTAACACTTTTCCTCCTTGAGTGTATTTCCCTTAATTGGCCAGCAGGTGGTGCCTGTCCTCTGCATGATAGCTGTAGACAGTGGTGTGCTGGTAAATGTTTAACAGGCTCTCTCCCCAGCCCACCTCTGCATCCCCCTCAAAATTGCAGAGTTGGCAATAGCCAGGGAGAGAGCCTGGGGAGGGGGGGGGGGGGGGGTGCAATGCACTACTCTCTCCAGGGGAAAAAAAAAGATCCCAGGTTCCAATCTAATTCATATTTAATGTGGGATAAAATGCCATAAGTAAATAAATATAAACTTTTAACGCTGAGCACCTGATTCTCAAAGTAGACATATTCCAAACACTATAATGAAAATAAAATGATTTTTTTCTACCTTTGTTGTCTGGTGACTTTGTTTTTCTGATCATGTTGGCCCAGTATCTGATTCTGCTGCTTTCTGTCCTCTTAACTCTGTTTCCAGGGCTTCCTTTCCATTTATTTCTTTACTTTCCTCCTTTCTTGCCCTACATCCATAAGTAAAAGCTGGGTCCTCCGCAGACTTGACTGTCCAGTGGATCCAGCTTCTGCCTATTTTCTCCATCCCTGTGCAGTTATTCTCCTCTCTTCCTTCCCCCTCCATGTCCAGCATTTCTTCTCTCTCCCTTCCCTCTCCTCCATCCATGTCCAGCATTTTCCCCTCCCCCCTCCATCCATATCCAGTATTTCTCCTCTCTCCCCTCCATTCATATTCATCTCACTTCCCTTCCCTCCATGTCCAGCATTTCTTCTCTCCCTTCCCCTCCAGTCATGTGCATCTCCTTCCTGTCTTCCCTTCCCTCCCCTCCATCCATGTCCAGCAATCTCCTCTCCTCTGCCCTCCATCCATACCCAGCAATTCTCTTCTCTCCCCTGCCCCCCTCCATCCATCCATCCCCAGCAATTCTCTTCTCTCCCCTGCCCCTCCATCCATCCATCTCCAGCAATTCTCTTCTCTCCCCTGCCGCCCTCCATCCATCCATCTCCAGCAATTCTCTTCTCTCCCTTGCTCCCCTCCATCCATCCATCCCCAGCAATTCTCTTCTCTCCCCTGCCCCCCTCCGTCCATCCATATCCAGCAATTCTCTTTTCTCTCCCTGCCCCCTCCATCCATCCATACCCAGCGATTCTCCTCTCTCCCCTGCCCTCCTCTCCCGCTCCCGTCCATGTCCAGCGATTCTCCTTCACCCCCATCCTGCCCTCCCATTCATATCCACCTGCCCGCCCTCTTCTCCCACCAACATCCCCCTTTTTCTTCCTGCCACTGTGCCGCCCTGCGGGGTTTAAATCTCTTTTATTACCTCCGTCGAAGCAGCCGCATCATTGAAAGCCCTGCCCGTCTCTAGCCTTCCTTTCGTGAGTTCGTTCCCTCAGAGTCCCACCCGTGCGGAAAGAGGAAATGATGTCAGAAGGCGCAACTCTGAGGGAATGAACTCATGAAGGGAAGGCTAGAAACAGGCAGGGCTTTCAATGACGCGGCCGTGTCGACGGAGGTAATAAAAAAGATTTAACCCCCCCCCCCCCCCCACACACAGGATGGCACGGGGTGGGCGCAGGCAAACATGGGCTGTGGGAGGTGAGGTAAGCATGGCTTGTGGCACCCTCCTGCCATGCTTGCCTCGTTTACTGGAGCCGGCTTGCCGTGCAGAACAACCAGCTCGCAAGATCTTTAAAAATTTAACAACCGGCTCTTGCGAGCCGCCTCCAGCACACCACTGGCTGTAGCAGAAATCTATTTTCTTTATAGCTTCTCTTCTTCAAACAGGAAAACCCCTGAGGAGAAAAGTAACCTGCAGTGCAACTGGCCAAACACCCTTACTGCTAATGTTCTGTGTCCTGATTTGCCCTGAAGCCAAAAACCTAGCCCAGAATATGCTAGAACTCCCCAGTCTCAGTTGGGAGTGTGGAGGGAATAGACCTCTGCACTGAGGCCCTGTTCGAATCTTGCAAGATTTTTCCTGACCTCCCTAGGTACTACTTAGGTAGTAAAGAAGTGTTTAGTTAGCTTTAATACTAAGTCCTTGCTATTTTAACTGTTACTGTTTGCTGCTTACCACTTAACCACTTTTACCCTTCACAGTTCTACGTTTTTGATAATAAACCTACTAGCTCTGTTCACCTGAACTAATAATCCTGGCAGTTTGTGTTGTCTGTCAGTTAGTGATTTTCTGGGGAACTGTGGGACCCCTAGAATTATGGCCCCATTGTCCCTAGAAATCACCAGGGAAATAACTTGTGGGTGGGAGACTTGCCCAGAGGCAAGCAGAACCCAGCAGGTTGATGGGGGGGTATGCCAGTATAGGCGCATGTGCGCAGGCGGGCCTGGACAGTGCTGGGTAGGACCCTCCCAGTGGCCAACCCAGGTGGGTCCTAGAGGTACTGCTCAGGCATTACGTGACAGTGGCTCCATGGGAACTCATGCTTTGCTAAAGCTAAGTGAGAATTGCTCCATATTGGCGCCGCCGGATGTCGTCACCCACCTGCGTGACTGATTATTCCGCATGTTGAGAAAAACATTAATCAGTCTTTTCCCAACCATCAGGTACAGTGTAAAAAGGACAAACTCTCCGCAGAAATAGTTATGCACCAGCAGCAAGACAACACCAAATTAAGGTGCACATCATCCAAGAGAGTCAAAAGAATCAAATCCTTATTGATAGAAAAACCACACCTCTGGTACAATGTGTTTGGTGATGCACACAAAAAGGAATTGCACCTCTGGACAATGCTTACTTGTCAAGGCAGGCGACACTGAGGCACTTTTCTTGGGGCTGTTTGATACCTTCACTGGAACCGATGCTGGCAGCTGTGGTAGTGTTGGGATCACTTTGCTGCAAGATAGAGTCAATGAAGGTGGAGGGAGATAATGGGGTGTCCACACAGGAAGGGTCCACTGGACTCACCTCCTCAGTTTCTGGACTGCAGGATGGGCTGGGGGGCTCCTCTTTTATACGGATCATGGGACTAGTTCTGAAATAAACAGATAAGTCAATGTCTCAGTCCTAAAATCACAATATTAACACTGACCCACATAAGCCCAGATATTGGGCGTTACATCTTTGACGAATTTCTGTTCCATTAATTCAGCTCTCAGTCTGGAGCACAGGCTATATCATTTGAGTTTCAGGCTCCAGACACAACAGGGTTTATCAAATATTGAAGGTTTCATTCTATTAACTCTATATATTACTGGCAGTGCCTGAAACACTGACCAGCTGTTACTTTCTTGATAGATCACTTGTACTAATGGCAGAAATACCCAAAGTCTCAAATGATGTGGTATACCTCTCATCTAAACTGCGACTGGGCGAGACCGAAGGACTAGACTGGGTGAATTCTGTGACATCGGAGATGATAGGACCAGAGTTGACAGAAGAATCTGGGGAGTAGAGGTTGGTGCCCACATACTCTGGAGAAGAGGTCTGAAACAAGGAAAACAAAGTCAGTGCAGAAGGATATGGTGCAATAAAACCTCTCCTCTCAAACTATTCATTGCGTAGCCAGGTCAACAGTATACAGGTTAAGCTGTCAATAATGATGTTAGCACTGCTTAACAGCATCCCCTGGAATTTCCTCATCAAGATACACTATCCCCTCACACCCAGATCAGCCAGTGCACTTTGCTCCTGTCCTATAGCACCCTAAGACACACACAAGCAGAATAGGTGCTTACCATGTATAGATATACACCTTGCACATGCAAGAGGGGAGCAGACTGTATATACTAATCGTATATATTGATATAGATGTTTAAATACTTAAAAAGGTATTAATATGCAAACCAATGTTTTTCAGAGGCAGGGAACCAATAGAGCTAGAGCTCATGAGTTGGTGTGAAGAGGAAACCGCTTGCTCGACATACTTTCCAACTTCCCTCCATGCTACAAAGAGGGTGAGGGAGTAAGCTCCACCCATCTTGATTTGACATCAGACACCCACGGGCTTATTACCACTGCGCCTATTGGTGCGCTGCCTAAGGCGCAAGCCAAAGGCGCTCACCTTAGTGCATGCCTTTGTCACGGTTTGGATTGGGAGCACAGGTTTTGCTCAGATTTAATTTGGAGACTTTCAATGATCGAGAAACTTGTCCACCCTTAGGAACAGGTATTTCTTTGGGTACTGCTCCATTTGGGTGAGTTAATGCTCCAAGAATCTCTCCTTCACATTATATTTTTTATTATGTATTAGTTTTAGAGTACATAAGATCCTTCTACTCATATATCTCACTGAATACTTAAATTACTCTGGTTTGCGATTCGTCTCATTTGAAGGTTGAAACAGAATTGAAAGTATTAGGTATCATGATTGATAAGCATTTGTTATTGGAAAAACATTGCCAGTTAGTAGTTAAAAGGTTTTTAGTGTACTTAAAAAATTAAGGCAAGTACATCATTGTTTTAGTAATAATTTTAGATTGTTACTACAATCCTTTATTTTATCACAAATTGATTATTGAAATGTGCTATATGTAGGCTTAAAGGAAGAGATTACAGACTGTGAAAAATGTAGCAGCCAGACTGATTTTATCTAAATGTAAGTATGAGAGATGAACAGCTTTGTATATTACACTGTACTGGCTTCTGGTAGAGGCAAGAGGGATTTTTAAACTTTGCAAGATGATCTATTTGTTTTTGTATGGAAATATGACAGGTTATTTAAATTGGTGGATTTTACTACATAAAATTAGGAATAGATTAGCAGGTAAAGTGAATGATACATACCTGTTGCAGGTGTTCTCCGAGGACAGCAGGCTGATTGTTCTCACGACTGGGTTGACGTCCACGGCAGCCCCCACCAACCGGAACAAAAACTTCGCGGACGGTCCCGCACGCAGGGCACGCCCACCGCGCATGCGCAGCCGTCTTCCCGCCCATGCGCGACCGTTCCCGCTCAGTTGAATGACAAGCAAAAGAATGAGGAAAAACGCAACTCCAAAGGGGAGGAGGGAGGGTAGGTGAGAACAATCAGCCTGCTGTCCTCGGAGAACACCTGCTACAGGTATGTATCATTCGCTTTCTTCGAGGACAAGCAGGCTGCTTGTTCTCACGACTGGGGTATCCCTAGCTCTCAGGCTCACTCAAAACAAGAACCCAGGTCAATTGAACCTTGCAACGGGAAGGGCATAACAGAAATTGACCTACGAAGAACAACTAACTGAGAGTTCAGCCTGACCAGAATAAATTCGGGTCCTGGAGGGTGGAGTTGGATTCAAGCCCCAAACAGATTCTGCAGCACCGACTGCCCGAACCGACTGTTGCGTCGGGTATCCTGCTGTAGGCAGTAATGAGATGTGAATGTGTGGACAGATGACCACGACGCAGCTTTGCAAATCTCTTCAATAGTGGCTGACTTCAAGTGGGCCACCGACGCTGCCATGGCTCTAACACTATGAGCCGTGACATGACCCTCAAGAGCCAGCCCAGCCTGGGCATAAGTGAAGGAAATGCAATCTGCTAGCCAATTGGATATGATGCATTTCCAGACAGCGACCCCTTTCCTATTGGGGTCGAAAGAAACAAACAATTGGGCGGACTGTCTGTGGGGCTGTGTCCGCTCCAAATAGAAGGCCAACGCTCGCTTGCAGTCCAATGTGTGCAACTGACGTTCAGCAGGGCGGGTATGCGGTCTGGGAAAGAACGTTGGCAAGACAATTGACTGGTTAAGATGGAACTCCGACACCACCTTTGGCAGGAACTTAGCGTGAGTACGGAGCACTACTCTGTTATGATGAAATTTGGTATAAGGAGCATGAGCTACCAGGGCTTGCAGCTCACTGACTCTACGAGCTGAAGTAACTGCCACCAAGAAAATGATCTTCCAGGTCAAGTACTTCAGATGGCAGGAATTCAGTGGCTCAAAAGGAGGTTTCATCAGCTGGGTGAGGATGACGTTGAGATCCCATGACACTGCAGGAGGCTTGACAGGGGGCCTTGACAAAAGCAAGCCTCTCATGAATTGAACGACTAAAGGCTCTCCAGAGATGGCTTTACCCTCTACACGATGATGGTAAGCACTAATCGCACTAAGGTGATTCCTTACTGAGTTGGTCTTGAGGCCAGACTCTGATAAGTGCAGAAGGTATTCAAGCAGGTTCTGTGCAGGACAAGAATGAGGTTCTAGGGCCTTGCTCTCACACCAAACGACAAACCTCCTCCACTTGAAAAAGTAACTCTTTTTAGTGGAATCCTTTCTAGAGGCAAGCAAGACGCGGGAGACACCCTCCGACAGACCCAACGAAGCAAAGTCTATGCCCTCAACATCCAGGCTGTGAGAGCCAGAGACTGAAGGTTGGGGTGCAGAAGCGCTCCGTCGTTCTGCGAAATGAGAGTCGGAAAACACTCCAATCTCCACGGTTCTTCTGAGGACAACTCCAGAAGTAGAGGGAACCAGATCTGACGGGGCCAAAAGGGCGCTATCAGAATCATGGTGCCGTGGTCTTGCTTGAGCTTCAGTAAGGTCTTCCCCACCAAAGGTATGGGAGAATAAGCATACAGGAGGCCGGTCCCCCAAATGGAGGAGAAAGGCATCCGACGCTAGTCTGCCATGTGCCTGTAGTCTGGAACAGAACAGAGGCAGCTTGTGGTTGGTCTGAGAAGCGAAAAGGTCCACCGAGGGAGTGCCCCACTCTCGGAAGATCTTGCATACCACTCTGGAATGGAGCGACCACTCGTGCGGTTGCATGACTCTGCTCAGTCTGTCGGCCAGACTGTTGTTTACACCTGCCAGGTATGTGGCTTGAAGAAGCATGCCGAACTGGCAGGCCCAACGCCACATTCCAACGGCTTCCTGACACAGGGGGCAAGATCCGGTGCCCCCCTGCTTGTTGATGTAATACATTGCAACCTGATTGTCTGTCCGAATTTGGATAATTTGATAGGACAGCCGATCTCTGAAGGCCTTCAGTGCGTTCCAGACCGCTCGGAGCTCCAGGAGGTTGATTTGAAGATCCTGTTCCTGGAGGGACCACAGTCCCTGGGTGTGAAGCCCATCGACATGAGCTCCCCACCCCAGGCGAGATGCATCCGTCGTCAGCACTTTCATGGGCTGCGGAATTTGGAATGGACGTCCCAGGGTCAAATTGGTCCGAATGGTCCACCAGTGCAGCGAATTGCGGCAACTGAGGGACAGGCGGATGACATCTTCTAGATTCCCGGTGGCTTGGCACCACTGGGAAGCTAGGGTCCATTGAGCAGATCTCATGTGAAGACGAGCCATGGGAGTCACATGAACTGTAGAGGCCATATGACCTAGGAGTCTCAACATCTGCCGAGCTGTGACCTGCTGAGATGCTCTGGTCTGGGAAGCGAGGGACAGGAGGTTGTGGGCCCTCGCTTCGGGAAGTAAGGCCTGAGCCGTCTGTGAATTCAGCAGAGCTCCTATGAATTCCAGAGATTGGACTGGCTGGAGATGGGACTTTGGGTAATTTATCACAAACCCCAGCAGCTCCAGGAGGTGAATAGTGCACTGCATGGACCGGAGAGCCCCTGCCTCCAAGGTGTTCTTGACCAGCCAATCGTCGAGATATGGGAACACGTGCACTCCCAGCTTGCGTAGATACGCCGCGACCACCACGAGGCACTTCGTGAACACCCGTGGGGCAGAGGCGAGCCCAAAGGGCAGCACACAATACTGAAAGTGCCGTGTCCCCAGGCGGAATCTGAGATACTGTCTGTGAGCTGGCAGTATCGGGATGTGAGTATAAGCTTCCTTTAAATCCAGGGAGCATAGCCAATCGTCTTTCTGAATCATGGGGAGAAGGGTGCCCAAGGAAAGCATCCTGAACTTCTCTTTACCAGGTATTTGTTCAGGCCTCTCAGGTCTAGGATGGGGCGCATCCCCCCTGTTTTCTTTTCCACAAGGAAGTACCTGGAATAGAATCCCTGCCCTTCCTGCCCGGGTGGTACGGGCTCGACCGCATTGGCGCTGAGAAGAGCGGAGAGTTCCTCTGCAAGTACCTGCTTGTGATGGGAGCTGAAGGACTGAGCTCCCGGTGGGCAATTTGGTGGAGTGGAGGCCAAATTCAGGGCGTATCCGCACTGCACTATTTGGAGAACCCACTGGTCGGAGGTTATCAGAGGACACCTTTGGTGAAAAGCTTTCAACCTCCCCCCGACCGGCAGGCCGTCCGGTACGGACACTTCGATGGCGGCTATGTTCCCATGGATCCAGTCAAAAGCCCATCCCCGGCTTTTGCTGTGGAGGCGCATGGGGCTGCTTAGGCACACGCTGTTGACAGGAACGAGCGCGCTGGGACTGTCCCTGTGCCTGAGGAGGCCTTCGGGCCGGCTGGGTGTACCTACGCTTGCTGTAGGCGTAGGAAGCAGCCTGCTGGGCCTGGGAAAAACGTCCACCTGTAGAGGTGGTTGCTGAAGGCGCCCGGTGGGAGAGCTTGTCGAGGGCGGTTTCCCGCTGGTGTAGTTGGTCCACCAACTGCTCGACCTTCTCGCCGAAAATGTTATCCCCCCGGCAAGGGACATCCGCCAGTCGTTACTGGGTGCGGTTGTCCAGGTCAGAGGCACGCAGCCAGGAGAGTCTGCGCATCACTATACCTTGGGCCCGCAGCTCGAGATGCCACATCACAGGTGTCATATATACCCCTGGACAGGAACTTTCTGCACGCCTTCAACTGCCTGACCACCTCCTGAAAAGGCCTGGACTGCTCCGGAGGGAGCTTATCGACCAGGTCCGTCAGTTGCTTCACATTGTTCCGCATGTGGATGCTCGTGTAGAGCTGGTACGACTGGATGCGGGTCACGAGCATGGAAGATTGGTAGGCCTTCCTCCCAAACGAGTCCAGAGTGCGAGACTCCCGCCCCGGGGGCGCCGAGGCGGTATCCCTCGAACTCCGTGCCCTCTTGAGAGCAAAGTCCACGACCGCCGAGTCATGAGGCAATTGGGGCCGCATTAACTCTGGGTCAGAGTGGATTCTGTATTGGGACTCCGCTTTCTTGGGAATGGTGGGGTTAGATAATGGCTTCTGCCAGTTCCGAAGCAGTGTCTCCTTGAGGACACTGTGCAACGGTACCGTGGAAGACTCTCTAGGTGGTGATGGATAGTCGAGGACCTCGAGCATCTCAGCCCTCGGCTCATCCACAGAGACCACGGGGAAGGGAATGCATATAGACATATCCCTGACAAAGGAGGCAAAAGAGAGGCTCTCAGGGGGCGAGAGCTTCCTCTCCGGTGAAGGAGTGGGGTCGGAGGGAAGGCCCTCAGACTCCTCTGAGGAGAAATATCTGGGGTCCTCCTCCTTCCCCCACGAGGCCTCTTCCTCGGTATCGGACATGAGCTCTTGCAGCTCAGACCTCAACCGGGCCCCGTCACGACTGCGAGGAACCACGTCCTCGATGGTGACGTCGAGCGGTGGACTCCCGCGCCGGCAGGGATGAAGCTCCCTCCATCGACGTCGATGGGGATTCCACCTGCATGGCGGTCGACACCTGTACCACAAGCGGCGTCGGTGTTGGAGGCCTCGGCATCGGGCTGGAGTACGCCGGTGCCTCCATCAACGGCGCCGGGGGCGCCTGGCGCATCAGCCCTTCCAGAATCCCTGGAAGGATGGCTCTGAGGCACTCGTCAAGGCCCGCTGTCGGGAAAGGCAGGGGGGACGGAGTGGGTGCCGGTGCCGGAAGCTGCTCAGGTCCAGGAGACGGTACAGAAGCACCCATGGACTGACGGAACGACACCTCTTCGACCGAGGGGGAACACTCCTCTCGGCACTGCCGTTTCCTCGGTGTCGATCCATCTCTAGAGGCGCCGGAACTAGCAGTCCCGTGAGCCGTGGGCGACCGATGTTTCTTTGTTTTCTTTCGGTGCCCATCATCGACGCTCGGTGGCAGACATGAAGAGGAGGTAGAACCCCCCTGGCCTCGAGGGATCGGGTCTGACAGGGTTCGGTCCCGATGGCCCTGGGTAGAGGGAGTGGCCGGGGCCGACTGCCCGCGCGGCCGTTCACCCCCGCCATCACCGGAGGTCCGGTGGGCCAACAGTACCTGTGCTCCTGGGGTCGATGCCATCGTCGGTGTCGATTTCGTCGACATCGGTACCGGTACCGAAGACCCAGCCGTCGACGGGCCAGCGCAAGTTCCAAAAAGTTGGTCCCGATGAACTTGCCTCGCCACCTGTGTCCGCTTTCGCAATCCGAGACACAAGGTGCACGTCTTGGTATTATGCTCCGGGCCAAGGCACTGGAGGCACCAAGCGTGAGTATCGGTTTGCGAGATGTGCCGGCCGCACCGACCACACTTCTTGAATCCACTCGGGACCCTTCAAGGACATCGACGGAAAAATCGCGTCGGCAAAGTCAAAGTCATCGATGGTGGCGGTGAAAAGCACACCCAAAAAAGAAACGACCGAGCGGCCACAAGGCCGCAACGAAGCGCCCCCGCGCTAAGACGACGAGAGGACAAACTTTTTTTTTTTCCCCCGAAATAAAGAAAAGAAGCGCGAACGCGCACAAAAGAGAAAATTTGCGGCTAGGCCGCGATCCGGTTTCCGCGGCTGACCAAGAGAGAGACGGTAACACGTCTCTCCTCAGCGCGGAATCGAAAAAAACTGCGCGGGAACGGTCGCGCACGGGCAGGAAGACGGCTGCGCATGCGCGGTGGGCGTGCCCTGCGTGCGGGACCGCCCGCAAAGTTTTTGTTCCGGTTAGTGGGGGCAGCCGTGGACATCAACCCAGTCGTGAGAACAAGCAGCCTGCTTGTCCTCGGAGAATCATTTGCACTTAGTATTCCCTTAAACTAAAGGTATCAGATTTAAGACATTACATGCAACAACACTGTTATACCTATCAGCAAAATGGTAGAATGATTTACCAATTTATATAAGATCTATACCAGTGATGGCGAACCTATGGCACGCGTGCCAGAGAGGGCACGCAGAGCCCTCTCCCTTGGCACGCACGCACGCGCGCCGTCGCCATCACTGGTCCGCCCACTCTCCCTCCCAGTTCGGCCTTCCTCCCGCCCTCCCTCCAACTCAACGAGCAACAGGCCACCCGCCCGTCCTCCCTCCCTCCCAGCACCAGGAACCCCCCCTCCTCCTAAAATTTAAAAAGCGTACCTCCTCGGCTCGGAGTCGGGGTTAAGGCGGCGTGCGTCCGTAGCGGCAGCGAAGCGCGTGTGCTTTGCTCGACGCGCCTTCGGCCTTCCCTGTCTCTCAAGCTCTGGTCCTGATGGCGGGACCACAGCTTGAGAGACAGGGAAGGCCGAAGGCGCGTCGAGCGAAGCACACGCGCTTCGCTGCTGCTACGGACGCACGCCGCCTTAACCCCGACTCCGAGCCGAGGAGGTACGCTTTTTAAATTTTAGGAGGGGGGTTCCTGGTGCTGGGAGGGAGGCCTGGTGTTGGGTGCTGGGTGGGAGGGAAGCCTGATGGTGGGTGCTGGGTGGGAGGGAGGCCTGATGCTGGGTGCTGCCAGGTGCTGGGAGGGAGGGCGGCTGGACATTTGTGGCTGGAGGGGAGAGGAGGGTTGCTGAACATTTGTGGCTGGAGGGGAGAGGATGGTTGCTGGACATGGATGGAGGGCAAGAAATGAAGAAGAAAGGAGAAAAGTAAAGAAATCAATGGAAAGGAAGCCCTCCCTGGAAACGAAGTTAAGAGAACAGATAGAGAGCAACAGAATCAGCGACTAGAACCAATATGGATAGAAAAACAAAATCACCAGACAACAAAGGTAGGAAAAAATCATTTTATTTTCATTTTAGTGTTTGGAATATGTCGAATTGGAGAATTTACATCTGCTGTCTTATTTTGCACTGGGTATACTGGAGCTGTAACAGCTTACAGAAATGATTTATAATGGAAGAAAATCATGTTATTTTTTCTCCTATACTAGTATAATATATTCAATGATGTCTGTTTATATGCGCCATGGCTGGTGTAAGGGGTGTGGCTATCATAGGGGTGGAGTCATATGTGGTGACCCCGCCCATAATGAGTACCAGCACTTTGCGATAAATAATTCGATTTTGGGTTGCTGTTTGGGCACTCGGTCTCTAAAAGGTTCGCCATCACTGATCTATACCATATTATGGTGTTTTTCGTAAATCCTTGAAGACTCATTTTCAGAAAATGTGTTTTAGGGACAATGTAATATTTTATGCTTGCCGGTTATTTTATTTCTCTTGTAAATGAAAATGGTCTTAGATTTTCTTGTTTTAACATTAAAGGAAAACTTAAATGGCCTCATAACTTGAGTGAACTTTGATGGTAGCTTCAGAGGTTGGGAAGTAATCCAAGGCTAGGAAGACTTCTATGGTCTAGGTCCCGTACATGGCAAAAACTAATCAGGATTGTGGCTGGAGTGGACTAACAACAACTCCAGTAGTTGGAAAGTTGGACTAGTTCCAAGCAGACATCTACAGTCTGTGCCCCCAAATTGACAGTGAGAAATAGATATTAAGTATACCAGGGTTTAATCCTGAAGAAGTGGAACCTGTGCAGAGTGAGTGCCAGATTCAACTTTGGCCACCTTGATGGGCAGACTGGATGGACCATGCAGGTCTTTATCTGCTGACATTTACTATGTTACTATGTATAGAGACACACCTTACACATGCTAGAGAGGAACGGACTGTGTATACTCACCATGTATGGGGACACCCTTGCACGTGCTAGAGAAGAGCAGACTGTGCATACTCACCGTGTATGGGGACACAACTTGCATGTGCTAGACAGGAGCAGACTATGTATACTCACTATGTACAGAGATGCATCTTGCACATGCTAAAGAGGAGTGGACTATGCATTCATGTAGAAGGGAGCGGACTGTGTATACTCACTGTGTATGGGGATGTGCTGTGCACATGCTCCAGTGAGTACTGCCTACTGTATTTCGGAATGGAATGTGCTGTGCTGCCATCATTCAACATGAGGGGGCTGGAAGGGAAGGAGAAGCTGTTGAGTACCTTTCTAGAAACCATCTTTGAATCCTCATATTTTCTAAACATTGTACTAAAGGGGTTGAAATCACAGTCTAAGAAAAAAACAAATTACAATTAATTCTTCAGTGCCAGTAAAACTCAAGGCAGAGGCTGAGGCCCATTCACCTATCCACCTCCTTGTCTTGCTCAACACTCACTTGCTGGACTGGATGAGAGTACAGCCAGAGGGTAACCCAATGGTTCCCAAACCTGGTCCTAGAGGCACCCCAGCCAGTCGGATTTTCAGGATATCCAAAATAAATATTCATGAGAGAGATTTGCATGCAGTGAAAGCAATGCATGCAAATGTCAATGTAGTGCTTTTAAAACGCAGTTTCCCCTAAAACAAGTTTCAACGTAGTGTACAAAAGTGAGAGAAATACATGAAAAATTACAAAGTCCATTACAGTAATAATGTAAAATACCTTGATGTTTCTAAGTAACAATACTACATTTTGGATTGCCTAAACAAATGTGTCTAACACCTTTCTAAATTTCAAATAGTTTTGCTTTATTCGAATATGTAGTGGAAGAGAATACCACAAGGGAACAATAACAGGAGAGAAAATTGAATTAACGATCCTCAAAAATGAAATTTTCTAAAAACAGAAGGGCATAAAATTAGTTGACCTCGTAAACGAGAAGAATGACCAAACAATGTTTTTAAAACCATGTCTATCAAAAGCTGAAAAGTAGAACCATGAACAATTTGAAATAGTAAACAAGTTGCCTTTAATATGCATTCATGGAAGGGAAGCAAATATTATTTTACCAAATAACTTGAGACACTAACATACTTATGCATCTTAAAAATGAATCTTATTGCAGTATTCTGAATAAACCAAAGCTACCTCAGATATCTTGAATTCAACTCCAAGTAGAGAACCCTTATTTTATCATCCTCACTTTAATATTCCCTTATCTCTTGTTTGTTCTGTCTGTCTGTTCTAATTAGATTGTAAGCTCTGTTGAGCAGGGACTGTCTCTTTATGTTCAAGTGTACAGCGCTGCGTACATCTAGTAGCGCTTTAGAAATGATAAGTAGTAGTAGTAGTAACATTGCAATAGTCCAGATGCGGAAGTATCATCATCTGAACCAAAAGTGCAAATATTTCTGGATAGAAAGAAAAAAAAACATATTACACAGTAACACAGTAAGTGACGGCAGATAAAGACCTGAATGGTCCATCCAGTCTGCCCAACAGTCACATTCATTATCAATTCAAGAATTAAATCAACAATGAAGAACATTTAGAAAATATCACTCTCAATGATACTGGGGAAGTGGACCCGCTGACCATTTGAGTGGGGCATAATGCAGTAATGAGGGGGAAAATTATAGCGTTATAGAACCACTTGAAGGTACAAGAAAGCACAGAGAGCGATATTCAAACACAGATGGCCAAGTAAGAATTGGAGGCAAAAAAAAAACAGGCGACCACTCCTGGGGGGGGGGGGGGGGCAATGAAGATACTTACCTGTAGCAGGTATTCTTCGAGGACAGCAGACTGAGCAGTATCACTGATGGGTAGTCATCTGCGACGGCCCAGGAGCTCCAGATTTAAAAATCAACATTTTAAAACTTCTAGAAGCGATGAGAGCAGGCGAGTGACTTCCCGCCCGCGACGCCCACGCGCTTCTCTCAGTTACATAAAAAGCAAACGAGAAGAACAACTCCAAAGGGGAGGAGGGAGGATTGTGATGATGTCCAGCCTGCTGTCTATCCGAGGACAAGCAAGCTGGACATCATCACGCATGGGGTATCCCTAGCACCCAGGCTCACTGAAAACAATGAACAGTGGTCAATTGGGCCTCGCAACGGCGAGGACATAACTGAGACTGACCTGAAAACAAACACAACCAGGTGAGAGTGCAGCCTGGAACAGAACGGAAATGGGCCTAGGAGGGTGGAGTTGGATTCTAAACCCCGAACAGATTCTGTAACACCAACTGCCCAAACCGACTGTCGCGTCGGGTATCCTGCTGAAGGCAGTAGTAAGATGTGAATGTGTGGACTGATGACCATGTTGCAGCCTTGCAAATCTCTTCAATGGAAGCTGACTTTAAGTGAGCCACTGACGCAGCCATAGCTCTGACATTATGAGCCGTGACATGGCCCTCCACAGTCAGCCCAGCTTGGGCATAAGTGAAGGAAATACAATCTGCTAGCCCACTGGAGATCGTGCGTTTTCTGATAATTTGATTGGACAGCCGATCTCTGAAAGCCTTTAACGCATTCCAGATCGCTCGTAATTCCAACAGGTTGATCTGAAGACGCATTTCCTGGAAAGACCAAACTCCCTGAGTGCGGAGCCCATCCAAATGAGCTCCCCCACCCCAGGAGGGATGCATCCGTCATCAGCACTTTTTGTGGCTGAGGAATTTGGAATGGGCGTCCCAAGGTCAGATTGGAGCGAATGGTCCACCATTGAAGGGAATTGCAAAAATCGGTGGAAAGATGGATGACATCCTCTAGATCCCCCGTAGCCTGACACCACTGGGAAGCTAGGGTCCACTGAGCTGATCTCATGTGTAGACGTGCCATGGGAGTCACATGAACTGTGGAAGCCATGTGCCCTAAGAACATCTGCCGAGCTGTGATCTGTTGGAATGCTCGAGCTGAGGACACCAGAGCCAGAAGGTTGTCTGCCCTTGCCTGGGGAAGGTAAGCTCGAGACGTCCGTGTGTTCAACAGAGCTCCTATGAATTCCAACTTTTGTACGGGAATCAGATGGGACTTGGGATAATTGATAACAAACCCCAGTAGCTCGAGCAGTTGAATAGTAATCCTCATGGATCGTAGTATTCCTGCCTCCGAGGTGTTCTTCACCAGCCAATCGTCGAGATAAGGGAACACATGCACTCCCAGTCTGCTTCTGTGTTCGATTTTCGATTATCCTGGTGTGAGGCATCTATGAACATTACAGCATTTATCCATCCACAGACAGGAAAGGCATATCCCCTCAAACACGTCTCCAATTGTAACACCGAAGGAGTACCTTATCTAATTTTATGTCCATGTGATATGATTTATGTGGGGAAGACCACTAAAAAATTAAGACCAGGATAATCGAATGTAAAAGCAATATCCGGAGGAATAATGTAACAGCACCTTTGGTTCAGCATTGCATTGACCACTCACACAATTTTTCTGATCTCCGTTTTCTAGTGTTCAGAATTATTAAGCCATCCTGGAGAGGCAATAAAATAGACAGGATACTTCTACAACAGGAACAGAGGTCAATTGTTGAATTAAATACTGTCTCCCCTGCTGGTCTTAATATTGAGAATGACTTTTCCGTTTTCTTATAAATTATTTCCCTCGAGTATGGAACATGTCTGTTACCTTTTAAAGAGTATAGTATGTGTTGACAAAAACTTAGGGTGAGTGCGGAGGACTACTCTATTATGATGAAATTTGGTATAAGGAGCATGAGCTACCAGGGCTTGAAGCTCACTGACCCTACGAGCTGAAGTAACTGCCACCAAGAAAATGACCTTCCAGGTCAAGTACTTCAGATGGCAAGAATCCAGTGGCTCGAAAAGGGGTTTCATCAGCTGGGTGAGAACGACATTGAGATCCCATGACACTGTAGGAGGTTTGATGGGGGGCTTTGACAAAAGCAAACCTCTCATGAAGCGAACAACTAAAGGCTGTCCTGAGATCGGCTTACCTTTCACACGGTAATGGTATGCACTGATTGCACTAAGGTGAACCCTTACAGAGTTGGTCTTGAGACCAGACTCAGACATGTGCAGAAGGTAGTCAAGCAGGGTCTGTGTAGGACAAGAGCGAGGATCTAGGGCCTTGCTGTCACACCAGACGGCAAGCCTCCTCCATAGAAAGAAGTAACTCCTCTTAGTGGAATCTTTCCTGGAAGCAAGCAAGATGCGGGAGACACCCTCTGACAGACCCAAAGAGGCAAAGTCTACGCTCTCAACATCCAGGCAGGGCCGTGCTAACCCGGTAAGCGGGGTAAGCACCGCAGGGGGGCGCCTGCCTACAAGGGCGCCGCGTCTGGCGCTGCCGTCCAGTTGTATTTCAAAATCCAAATTAAAAAAAAAAAAACTTACCGCGTCGGTAATGGTATTATTATCAAGAAGGCAGACAAGGGCGGCGGCATTGTGGTACAAAATCGTAGTGACTACATCAATGAGGCTTTAAGACAATTAAATGACAGTAGATCTTATAAAAGGCTTATGCTGAATCCAACAAACAGACTTAAATCCCTCATAAACCGGATTACCACCAAAGCTTTGGAAGAAGGATTCATTACCCCCAAAGATAAAAAATTCTTATGCCGCAGCTCTCCAACCATTCCCGTTATGTACTTCCTACCGAAAGTACATAAGAGTCTTATCAATCCACCAGGGAGACCTATTCTTTCGGGAAGAAATTCTGTTTTAGAACCACTGTCCTCCTTCATTGACACTTTCCTAAGACCCGAAGTGTCTAAATATCCATCATACATTAGAGATACCACTCACTTTCTTGAAAAAATTGGGGAAGTTGAATCTGAATATCATGATGCCCTCATGGTTACATTGGACGTGTGTTCATTATACACGTCCATTCCTCAGGATGAAGCATTGAACAACATTAGGAACATTCTTGACAATAGAACAAGACCACATTGCATACCCACAGATTTTCTTCTTACGCTTGCAAGAATTGCAATGAAAGAGAATTACTTTCTTTTTCTGGATAAATTCTACCTGCAAACGAGTGGGGTAGCGATGGGGGCCACATCCATCGCCAATTTATACATGTCTCAGTTTGAGTCAACATGGATTGATAAATCTCCATTTCAGGAGGTCATTGCACAGTGGTGGAGATATATTGATGATATCTTCATGATATGGACAGGTACTGTGACAGACCTACATAAGTTTATGATATGGCTCAATAGCTGCGACGATAACATTCAGTTTACTGAACAACATTCATTCAAATGCATCCATTATTTAGATGTAGAAGTAAACAGTACACCAGATGGATTTGTCACTAAAGTGTACAAAAAAGAGACAGACAAGAATACGTTTTTACACAGTTCCAGCTGTCACCCTACACATTTGAAGGAGAGTCTTCCTTTCTCACAAATGCTGAGGATTAGACGCATATGTTCGGATTTTCACACTTTCAAAATTTAAGCTAACAACCTCATGTCAAACTTATTGGACAGAGGCTATAGCAGATCCATTTTGAAGAAAGCATATCGGAGGGCCAAATACAATAACAGGAGTTTGCTTCTCTCCAAGCACGTAAAACATCAAGAAGATGGTAAATTCACTATGGTAATGCAACACAGTGAGCACAGCGAATATTTAGCAACAATGATTAAAAAGAGATGGGAAATCATGAAGACCACACACACTTTTGAAAATTTTGACTTACGGGTTGCCTTCTCGAGGACGAGAAATATTAAAGAGATCCTCAGTCCTGCAGATATTAGACTATCAATTGATAAACATCCAACTACAATTCGTGGTCACTTTAAATGTGGCCATTGTCAGATCTGCAGTATTACTACTCAAACCAAACAAATTATGAACCCCAAGACCAAAAAAATTTATGATTTATTGCACTTCACCAATTGCCTTTCTGACCATGTTGTATATTGTCTGACGTGCCCCTGTAATAAAAAATATATTGGGATGACTACGAGACCTTTAAAGGTCAGAATACTTGAACACCGATCTAATCTCAAAAGGTCAGCGATCAAGGAACCCATTGTTGAACACTGCATTTAGTATAAACATAAATTTGAGGATTTACAATGCGTCGTAATCGATTGGATCAAACCGCCACATCGAGGTGGCAACCGTAAGTTAACACTAGCAAGGAAAGAAGCAAAGTTGATTTTTGAATGGGACACTTTAGAGCCCAACGGGCTGAATAATTCAATTGATTGGTTCAATTTCTACTAGCGTTCAATACGTCATGGTGACGGCAGTATTTTAGTCAGCTGTTTGAACGAGAACGCTGAGGCGCCATTTTGAAAAAGTTCACGCCTTCAATTCAGTATGTCTGTCCGTGGTGTGACTTTCTTTGTGTTCTGTATTTACATATTTTTCTCCTTGACAGCAATTTATAATTATATGCAATATCTGTTTCAGATTTCAGCACATTAGCACTCCGTTCCTGATGAAGCCGTGGTCTTAGGTGAAACGGTGATCCCCGTCGAACGGACAAAGATGAGTGCTCAAATTCAGCTCTAAGCTAAATCTTTTTTTGCTGATTTGATTCAGGTCATGAGTGGGGCCTGATAATTTATAAACTATTGCTGTCAGTCAGTACAATCTTCGTTGAGGCTTGTAAATATATAGCCCTGTGGTAACAGAGTTTTTTGCCCAATGATAGAAACGTTGTGTGAGTTATGAATTGAATCACACATAACCATGCACTAAACCGCAGACATCTTTGCCAGCGGTTTCTGAGGGCTTTTTCTCTGTTATACCAACGTAACGCTAATAATTTTAAAATGGACAGCCCTCACCTGCATTCCTGACACAGAGGCACCCGACGACGACATCAGTACCAACGATGATCCCGGTACCGTAGACGCTGAAGCACCGGTCGATGACCTCGGTACCGCCCCGAACAAGACGTTCCACTGGGCCAATCTCGCCACTTGAGTTCTCTTCTTCAACAGAAGACAGAGATTACAGGCCTGAGGACGGTGCCCAGCCCCCAGACTTTGAAGGCACGAAGCGTGCCTATCAGTGAGTGAGATAACTCGGTTGCAATGGATGCACTTTTTGAAGCCGCTGGGAGGCGTCGATAACATGGGCGGAAAAATTACGCCAGCGAAGTCAAAATCCGCGAAGATGGCAAAGGGCACCAAAAAAAGAAGGGAAAAAACCCGTACGGGCGGCCAACAGGGCAGCCTACGAAAGCAAAAGGAAACTTGACGGGGAAAAACAAACTCGAAAATAAAGGAGTTGTTTGGGTTTTTTTTTAACACAAACACGCAACGAAAACTAAGAAAAAAGGGGTGCTTCCGAAGCGGAAGAATGCGGCAAAAGCGCAAGGGTCTCCTCAGGGCACAGAACGATGCTAAACACAGCCGTCCCGAGCGCAGAAAAAAGAAGACTGATGAACACAAGCGAGTTCGGGCGGGAAGACAGTCGTGCATGTGCGGTGTGCGCGCGCGCGAGGGCTAGCAAACGTCTTTGCTAGAGAAGATCTCCGATTGAAGGGGCTACCGTGGACGTCACCCATCAATGAGAACAAGCAGCCTGCTTGTCCTCGGAGAATTAGCCGCTTTTAAATCATCGCAAATGACGGAGGCAAAATCCGAGTAATATATAAGGTCAGGGCCACTCCGTTTGTGTTTTCTAATGTTTTACTTTCGAGTCATGATTTCACAAGTTTTACTAAATAACACACACTAAGCTTCTAAGTAAATCGTCCCGATCTATGCGAGGCGGGGTCCTAGGAGCGATAGTACTTATTCAAGAAATACTATGCCCAATTCTTTATAATTTATAATGGACCACAGAGGTCTGTGCTCTGTATTTAATGGATATTAAAACACACTTTCCTGTTTTACATTAGGCAATTTACTTAGACTGTCTGAATATTCCCGCTCATATATTGTGAAGACACACTCTGGTAAGCCATTCTCACAAATTTTTCACACACTTTTTTTTTTTCTCCCCCACACAGATATATATATATATTGAGTACTGCTTGCTCACAACTCACAAACACAATTTGTTATAACATTCATGACACTGTAATATTTATAAAATGCGTCCGATCAGAATAGGATATTACATTATTTTATTCATTTTATGTTTTTGTAAATGGTGTCATTAATGTGCATATGACTGTACATAATGGTTTATGGAGGTTTGTTTTAGTCATTTTATTTTAAACATTTTGGGTTAACACTGACATGACTTTGATCCTCATTCATCTTTATCATTATATTTTATATCTTATTATTTTTATGTTTTTGCAATTCAATCGTTTATTTTTGTGAAATGTGTATTTATAATTATTTCTGTGTTTTTATGTCAGACCCCTGAGGCAGGCGCTTGTGCGCCGAAACACGGCCCGTGTCAGGTCTTTTTCACAATAAAGGATAGCCATTGTCTCTTTCTTGAAAGCCCAGTGTTGTTTTTTCTCCCTAAGTGCATCATTTTGCACTTCTTTGAACAGAATTTTAATTGCCAAACATTAGACTATTCTTCTAACTTCTGCAGATCCTTTTTCATGTTTTCCACTCTGGAGTGTCCAACTCTGTTACAAATCTTAGAATCTTCCACAAAAAGGCAGACTCTACCTTCTAAACTTTTGCAAGTGTCGCTCACAAATATATACAACAGAAACTGCCTCAGCACCGATCCTTGAGGCATTCCACATAAGAATATAAGAGTAGCCATAATGGGTCACACCAACAGTCCATCTAGCCCAGCATCCTGTTTTCCAAACAGTGGCCAAGCCAGGTCACAAGTACCTGCCAGAAACCCAAATCCTGGCAACACTCCATACTAAAAATCATAGGACAAGCAGTTGCTTCCCCATGTCTGTCTCAATAGTGGAGGAGTGGCCTAGTGGTTAGGGTGGTGGATTTTGGTCCTGGGGAACTGAGGAACTGAGTTTGATTCCCACTTCAGGCACAATCAGCTCCTTGTGACTCTGGGCAAGTCACTTAACCCTCCATTGCCCCATGTAAGCCGCATTGAGCCTGCCATGAGTGGGAAAGCACGGGGTACAAATGTAACAAACAAAACAAAATAGCAGACTATGGACTTTTCCTCCAGGAATTTGTCCAAACCTTTTTTACACCCACATACCCTAACAAATGTTAGCACATCCGCCTTAACTATTCTTTCAGTGGAAATATTCCCTCCTATTTGTTTTAAAAGTATTTCCATGTAACTTCCCTGAGTGTCCCCTAATCTTCGTACTTTTGGAACAAGTAAAAAATCAATTTACTTCTACTCGTTCTACACCACTCAGGATGTTGTGGACCTCAATCATATCTCCCCTCATCCGTCTCTTTTCCAAGCTGAAAAGACTCCTCATATGAGAGTAGTTCCAGCCTCTTTATCATTTTGGTCACTCTTCTTTGAACCTTTTCTAATTCCGCTATATCTTTTTTCAGATACAGCAACCAGAACTGACCGCAATATTCAATGTACAGATGAACCATGGAGCGATACAAAGGCATTATAGTATTCTCAATCTTAGTCACCATCCCTTTCCTAATAATTCCTAGCGTCCTGTTTGCTTTTTTGGCTGCCACCACACACTGAGCAGAAGCTTTCAGTGTTTTATCTACAACAACGACTAGATATTTTTCTTGAGTACTGACCCCCAAGGTGGACCCTAGCATCAGGTAACTATGATTGGGATTATTCTTTCCAATGTGCATCATCTTGCATTTGTCCAACATTAAATTTCATCTGCCATTTGGATGCCCAGTCTTCCAATTTCCTAAGGTCTTCCTGCAATTTTTCACAATCCTCACGTGTATTAACAACCTTGAATAGTTTTGTATCATCTGCAAATTAAATAACCTCACCCATCGTTCCGATTTCCATACTATTTATACCCGGTCTCAGTACAGATCCCTGCGACATTCCACTATTCATCCTCCTCCATTGTGAGAAACTACCATTTAACCCTACTGTTTTCTGTCCAATAACCAATTCCTACCCACACCAGAACCTTGTCTCCTATCCCATGACTCTAATTTTCTCAGGAGTCTCTCATGAGGAACTTTATCAAAGGTTTCTGAAAATCTAGATACAGTACATCAACCAGCTGACCTTTATCCACATGTTTATTAACGCCTTCAAACAAATGATGCAAAATGGTGAGGAAAAACTTCCCTTGGCTAAACCTATGCTAACTCTGTCTCATTAAACGATGTTTGTCTACGTGTTCAGTAATTTTTTTCTTTATAATAGTTTCCACTATTTTGCCCGGCACCTACGTCAGGCTTACCGGTCTGTAATTTCCCGGATCACCCCTAGAACCCTTCTTAAAAAAATCAGCGTCACATTGGCCACCCTCCAATCTTTAGGTACTACGGATGACAAGTTATATATTACTAACAGCAAATCAGCAATTTCATGCTTGAGTTCTTCGAATACCCTTGGATGTATGCCATCCGGTCCAGGTGATTTCCTACTCTTTAATTTGTCAATTAGGATCACTACATCTTCCAGGTTCACAGAGACGTTTCAGTGCATCATCACCCTTGAAAACCATATCCGATAAAGGCAAATCTCTTACATCTTCTTCCGTAAAGAGAGAAGCAAAGAATTCATTCAGTTTCTCCGCTATGGCCTTGTCGTACCTGAATGCCCTTTTGCTCCTTCATGATCTAAAGGTCAAACGATTGCCTCGCAGGCTTTCTGCTTCTGATGTACCTAAAAAGCAAAGATACTTACCTGTAGCAGGTATTCTGATGTACCTAAAAAGCGAAGATACTTACCTGTAGCAGGTATTCTCAGAGGACAGCAGGCTGACTGTTCTCACATGTGGGGGGGGGGGGGGGGGGGGGGGGGGGGGTCGATGTCTGCGTCGGGCCAGGAATCGGACGGCATTTTGAAAGCAAAATATAAAAAAAGTTTTGCCAGAGTCTTCTGGCGCACGTGCAGCGCGCATTAATTTCCTGCCCGTCACTTGAGCGCGTTCCCTCAGTTAAATCAAAAAGCATAAAGAAATAAATAACTCCAAAGGGGGGGTGGGCGGGTTTGTCAGAACAATCAGACTGCTGTCCTCAGACAATACCTGCTACAGGTAAGTATTTTCGCTTTCTCTGAAGACAAGCAGGCTGCTTGTTCTCACATATGGGGTATCCCTAGCAACCAGGCTCACTCAAAACAATGAACATTGGTCAATTGGGCCTCGCAACGGCGAGGACATAACATAGATTGACCTGAAACCATAAACAACTAACAGAGTGCAGCCTGGAACAGAACAAAAATGGGTCAAGGGGGTGGAGTTGGATTCTAAACCCTGAATAGATTCTGCAGCACTGACTGCCCAAACCGACTGTTGCGTCGGGTATCCTGCTGAAGGCAGTAGTGAGATGTGAAAGTGTGAACTGATGACCACGTTGCAGCCTTGCAAATCTCTTCAATGGAGGCTGACTTTGAGTGAGCCACTGACGCAGCTTTGGCTCTAACATTATGAGCCGTGACATGGCCCTCCAGAGTCAGCCCAGCTTGGGCATAAGTGAAGGAAATACAATCTGCTAGCCCACTGGAGATCGTGCGTTTTCTGATGGCAACTCCCCTCCTGTTTGGGATTGAAAGAAACAAACAACTGGGCGGACTGTCAAAAGGGCTTTGTCTGCTCCACGTAAAAGGCCAATGCTCTCTTGCAATCCAAGGTATGCAAACTGCTTTCGCCAGGGAAAGAATGTTGGCAAGACAATTGACTGGTTCAGATGGCACTACCACCTTTGGCAGGAACTTAGGGTGCGTGCGGAGGACTACTCTGTTGTGATGAAACTTGATATAAGGTGCATGTACTACCAAGGCCTGAAGCTCACTGACCCTACGAGCTGAAGTAACAGCCACCAAGAAAATGACCTTCCATGTCAAGTACTTCAGATAGCAGGTATTCAGTGGCTCAAAAGGAGCTTTCATCAGCTGAGTGAGAATGACGTTGAGATCCCATGACACTGGTGGAGGTTTGAAAGGGGGCTTTGACAAAAGCAAACCTCTCATGAAGCGAACAACTAAAGATTGTCCAGAGATAGGCTTATCCTCTACACGGCGATGAAAAGCACTAATCGAACTAAGGTGAACTCTTAAGACCAACTCTAAGTAACATAGTAACATGTTACTATGTTACTTACAGAGTTGGTCTTAAGACCAGACTCTGACAAGTGTAGAAGGTATTCAAGCAGGGTCTGTGTAGGACAAGAAAGAGGATCTAGGGCCTTGCTGTCACACCAGATGGCAAACCTCCTTTATTTGAAATAGTAACACCTCTTCGTGGAATCTTTTCTGGAAGCAAGACTCGGGAGACACCCTCTGAAAGACCCAAGGAGGCGTATTCTAAGCTCTCAACATCCAGGCCATGAAAGCCAGAGACTGGAGGTTGGGATGCAGAAGCGACCCCTCGTTCTGAGTGATGAGGGTTGGAAAACACTCCAATCTCCACGTTTCTTCGGAGGACAACTCCAGGAAGAGGGAACCAAATCTGACGGGGCCAGAAGGGTGCAATCAGGATCACTGTTCCGCGGTCTTGCTTGAGTTTCAGTAAAGTCTTCCCTACTAGAGGTATGGGAGGACACGAATACAGAAGGCCTGTCCTCCAATGTAGGAAAAATTCATTTTATGCTAGTCTGTCATGGGCCTGAAGTCTGGAACAGAACTGAGGGACCTTGAGATTGATCTGAGTGGCAAAAAGATCCACCGAGGGGGAGCCCCACGCTCAGAAGATCTTGCGGACTATGCCCATGTTCAGTGACCACTCGTGAGGTTGCATTATCCTGCTCAACCTGTTGGCCAGACTGGTTACGCCGGACAGATAAGTGGCTTGGAGAAACATGCTGTGACGGCAAGCCCAAAGCCATCCCGGCTTCCTGAAACAGAGGGTGAGATCTGGTGCCCCCCTACTTGTTTGTATAGAACATGGCAACCTGATTGTCTGTCTGAATTAAGATTACTCGGTTGGACAGCCGATCTCTGAAAGCCTTTAGAGCATTCTAGATCTCTCTTCATTCCAGGAGGTTGAGCTGCAAACCATTTTCCTGAAAGGACCAGGCCCCCTGAGTGTGGAGCCCATCTACCTGAGCTCCCCACCCCTGGAGAGATGCATCCGTCGTCAGCACTTTTTGTGGATGAGGAACTTGGAATGGTCGCCCCAAAGTCAAATTGGATCGAATCGTCCACCACTGAAGAGAATGCCAAAAGTCGGTGGACAGCTGGATTACATCCTCTAGATCCCCCGCAGCCTGAAACCACTGGGATGCTAGGGTCCATTGAGCTGATCTCATATGTAGACGTGGCATGATCGTTACATGAACTGTGGAGGCCACGTGCCCCAGAAGTCTCAACATCTGCCGAGCCGTGACTTGCTGAGACACTCGAACCATGGACACCAGGGACAGAAGGTTGACCACCCTTGCCTCGGGGAGATAAGCTCGAGCTGTCCGAGTGTTCAGCAGTGCTCCAATGAATTCCAATTTTTGGACTGGGGTGAGATGGGACTTGGGATAATTTATGACGAACCCCAGTATCTCCAGCACCTGAACAGTCATTCGTATGGACTCCAGAGCACCTTCCTTAGAGGTGCTCTTCACCAGCCAATCGTCGAGATAAGGAAACACATGCACTCCTAGTCTACGTAGGAACTTCTAACTTCTCCTAGTCTACGCAGTCCTTCTAACTCTTATATTTCCAAGTTACTCGCTTTAACATCCTCCTTTAATCTCCAACTATGCTCCACCTCCCCAACTCATCAAAATGGTCACTGTCTTGATCTCATCTTCTCCTCAACTGTTCACCCTCTAGTTTCCTTGCCTCTGATCTTCCCCTCTCTGATCATCTTATAACTTTCACACTTAAATCTCCTCCCTCCCAGTCCCGTCCTATCTTATCTAATTTATCTAGGAATCTTCACGATATCGACCCTCCATCTCTATCCTCCCATGTTTCAAACCTCCTCTCTACTGTGGCACCATCCACGTCTGTCAACGAGGCTGTTTCTTCTTACAACAATACTCTATCCTCTGCCTTAGACACACTTGCACCTTTGATGACCCGCCCTATAAGGCGTACAAAACCCCAACCTTGGCTGACTTCTAATATCCGCTACCTACATTCCTGTACTCGCTCCGCCGAACGCCTCTGGCAGAAATCTCGGGCCCTTGCTGATTTCTTACACTTTTTCATCCTTCCAATCTGCTCTTTTACGCGCCAAACAGGATTATTATATCCAACTGACCAACTCTCTTGGCTCTAACCCTCGACAATGAACTCTCTCCTCAAGGTGCCCCCTCCCCCAACTCCCCCTTCATTATCTCCTCAGACCCTTGCTGAATTCTTTCACGACAAGGTTCAAAAGATAAACCTTGAATTCTCTACCTCGCCACCTCTCCCTCCACTAGTCCGTTCCTCTCTCTCTCTTCTTCCCCACATTCCTTTTCCTCCTTTCCTGAAGTTACTATAGAGGAAACTACACTTCTCCTTTCTTCCTCAAAATGTACCACCTGTTCCTCTGATCCCATTCCCACCCACCTTCTTAATGCCATCTCACCTGCTCTTATTCCATTTATCTGTCACATTCTCAACCTCTCACTTTCCACTGCAACTAGCCCTACTGCCTTTAAACATGCTGTGGTCACACCTCTCCTTAAGAAGCCTTCACTCGACCCTACTTGTCCCTCTAATTACCGACCCATCTCCCTCCTCCCTTTTCTCTCCAAACTACTTGAGCGTGCTGTTCACCATCGCTTACTTGATTTTCTCTCCTCACATGCTATTCTTGACCCACTACAATCTGGTTTTCGCCCTCTCCACTCAACCGAAACTGCGCTTACTAAAGTCTCCAATGACCTATTACTGGCTAAATCCAGAGGTCAATATTCCATCCTCATTCTTCTTGATCTTTCCGCTGCTTTTGACACTGTCGATCACAGCATACTTCTCGATACCCTGTTCTCACTTGGATTCCAGGGCTCTGTCCTTTCCTGGTTCTCTTCCTACCTCTCCCTCCGCACCTTTAGTGTTCACTCTGGTGGATCCTCTTCTACTTCTATCCCTCTGCCTTTCGGCGTACCTCAGGGTTCTGTTCTTGGTCCCCTCCTCTTTTATCTCTACACTTCTTCCCTTGGTTCATTAACCTCATCCCATGGCTTTTCCAACCATCTCTATGCTGATGACTCCCAAATCTACCTTTCTACCCCTGATATCTCACCTTGCATCCAAACCAAAGTTTCAGCGTGCTTGTCTGACATTGCTGTCTGGATGTCTCAACGCCACCTGAAATTAAACATGACCAAAACCGAGCTTCTCATTTTCCCCCCCAAACCCACCTCCCTACTCCCCCCGTTTTCTATTTCTGTTGATGGCTCTCTCATTCTCCTGTCTCCTCAGCTCGAAACCTTGGGGTCATCTTTGACTCTTCTCTCTCCTTCTCTGCTCATATCCAGCAGATTGCCAAGACCTGTCGTTTCTTTCTTTACAACATCCGTAAAATCTGCCCCTTTCTTTCCGAGCACTCTACCAAAACCCTCATCCACACCCTTGTTACCTCTTCTTTAGACTACTGCAATCTGCTTCTTGCTGGCCTCCCACTTAGTCACCTCTCCCCTCTCCAATTGGTTCAAAACTCTGCTGCCCGTCTCGTCTTCCGCCAGGGTCGCTTTACTCATACTACCCCTCTCCTCAAGTCACTTCACTGGCTCCCTATCCGTTTTCGCATTCTGTTCAAACTTCTTCTACTAACCTATAAATGTACTCACTCTGCTGCTCCCCAGTATCTCTCCACACTCGTCCTTCCTTACACCCCTTCCCGTGCACTCCGCTCCATGGATAAATCCTTCTTATCTGTTCCCTTCTCCACTACTGCCAACTCCAGACTTCACGCCTTCTGTCTCGCTGCACCCTATGCCTGGAATAAACTTCCTGAGCCCCTACGTCTTGCCCCATCCTTGGCCACCTTTAAATCTAGACTGAAAGCCCACCTCTTTAACATTGCTTTTGCCTCGTAACCACTTGTAACCACTCGCCTCCACCTACCCTCCTCTCCTCCTTCCTGAACACATTGATTTGATTTGCTTACTTTATTTTTTGTCTATTAGATTGTAAGCTCTTTGAGCAGGGACTGTCTTTCTTCTATGTTTGTGCAGCGCTGCGTACGCCTTGTAGCGCTATAGAAATGCTAAATAGTAGTAGTAGTAGTAGATGCTGCGACTACAGCTAGGCATTTTGAAAACACTCTGGGCACAGAAACCAGGCCAAATAAGGCAGTACACAGTACTGAAATTGCTGTGTTCCCAGCCGAAATTGAAGATTCTTCCTGTGAGCTGGTACTTCGAGATGTGTGTATATGCATCCTATAAGTCCAGAGAGCATAGCCAATCGTTTTCCTGAATCATGGGAAGAAGGGTGCCCAGGGAAACCATACTGAACTTTTCTCAGATAAGAACTTTGTTCAGGGCCCCTAGATCTAGGATGGGACGCATCCCCCCTGTTTTCATTTGCACAAGGAAGTACCTGGAATAGAATCCCAGCCCTTCTTCACCTGGTGGAACGGGTTCGACCACTTGGGCCTTCAGAAGGGCGGAGAGTTCCTCTGCAAGTACCTGCTTATGCTGGGAGCTGTAGGACTGAGCTCCTGCTGGGCAATCTGGAGGCTTGGATTCCAGATTGAGGGTGTATCTTAACCGGACAATTTGAAGAACCCACCAGTCGAAGGTTATAAGAGGCCACCTGTGGTGAAAAAACATTAACCTCCCCCCAACCGGCAAGTCGTCCGGTACGGACACATTTACTGAGGCTATGCTGAACTGGAGCCAGTCAAAAGCCCGTCCCTTGCTTTTGCTGGGGAGCCGCAGTGGCCTTAGGTGCACGCTGCTGACGAGAATGAGCGCGCTGGGACTGAGCCTGGGCAGGCTGCTGAGAAGCAGGAGTGTACCTACGAGCACTTCTCTTCCCTCTAAAAACCCTCCTGGATGAGGAGATAGTAGCAGACGCCGCGGGAGAGAGAATCCATAGCATCATTATGCTTCTTGATCTGGTTAACTAGATCCTCTACGCTCTCACCAGAAAGGTTATCCCCCTGGCAAAGAACATCTGCCATGCGCTGCTGCTGAATGATCCAGGTCAACGACACGCAGCCATGAGAGTCTGCGCATCACTATACCTTGGGCAGCGATCCTGGATGTTACATCAAAAATGTCGAACGTACCCCTGGCCAGGAATTTGACACGCCTTCTACTGCCTGACCACCTGGCGAAAAGGCTCGGCCTGCTCCGGAGGGCGTGCATCAACCAAGCTGAACAGTTGCCTCACCGAGTTCTGCAAGTGGATGCTCGTGAAGAGCTGTTAAGTCTGGATCTTGGCAACGAGCATAGCAGCCTGATACTTCTTCCTCCCAAAAGAGTCCAAGGTTCTAGATTCTCTGCCTGGGGGCGCCAAGGTATAGTCCTTAGCACTCTTGGCTCTTTTGAGGGCGGAGTCCACCACCATGGAATTGTGAAGTAGCTGAGACCTCATCAAACCAGGTTCACCGTGGATCCGATATTGGGATTCAGCTTTTTATGGATCACGGGATTAGACAGAGGGAAGGACCAGTTTCGCATAAGGACTTCCTTCAGCACATTATGCAAAGGAGCCGCTGCAGCCTCCCTAGGCGGAGAAGGATAATCCAGGACCTCGAGCATCTCAGCCCTTGGCTCATCCTCAACCTCTATAGGGAAGGGAACAGCCGTAGCCATTTCCTGGACAAAGGAGGTAAAGGATAGACTCTCCGGTAAAGAAAGTCTCCTTTCTGGTGGAGGGGAAGGTTCAGAGGAAATCCCATAGGACTCGTCAGAAGGGAAGTACCTGGGATCTTCCTCTTTCTCCCACGAATGCTCATCTTTAGTATCGGACAAGACATCTCTCAGAGCAGTCTGAAACTGAGCCGTCCTCAACACCAAGGAGCCTCGATGGCGGTGCCGAGAAGTCGACGCCCGCCTGGACTGCGGTGAAGCTTCCTCCACCGACATCGAAGGGGAGTTGACCTGGGTGGCAGTCGACACCGATGCTGCAGGCGGCACCGAAGTCGGGGACCTCACCACAGGCGAAGGGCCAGATACCGCTGCAGCAGACGGTACGGAAGGCGCAAGCACCCCCGAAACCGAAACACACTGGCACAGCAATCCTTCTAGAAGCTCTGGAAGCAGGGCCCTGATGCGCTCACCGACAGCCGCCGTCAGACAAGGCTGCGGGGTCCGTAAAGGAGCCAGTGGCAGAATCTGTCGAGGCTCGGGAGCAGGTACCGGGCTGCCAGAAGACCAACGCATCGGCACCTCCTGAATAGAGGGGGAGCAATCCTCTCGGCGCCAACACTTCTCGGGTGCCGATTCCCTTGAAGCCCCAGAGCTCCCGGCACCGTGTGTCAAAGGAGAACGATGACGGTGCTTCTTCGCCTTCACTCAACGCCCATCATCGAGACTCCTTGGTACCGACGAGGATGTGATATCCTCGCGTCTCTTCGGGGCCGGGTCCGACAAAGGTCGGTCTCCGGGGGCCTGCATAACAGAAGGCCTCGAGGCAGGTGGAGACCCATTCGATGCCTCACTGCTCCCAGCACGAATTGGTCTTTCAGCAGCCATTACCTCCGCTCCTGACGTCGATGCTTCCCTCGATGTCGACGCCGCCGACCTCGGTACCAATATCAATGTTGAAGGACCGGACCGAGCCCCAAAAAGCTTTTCTCGTTGGGCTTCTCAAGACGCTTCGGTCCATTTCTACATACGAAGACACAGACTGCAAGCAGCTGGGCTATGGTCGGGCCCAAAGGCACTGGATACACCAGGCGTGGGTATCGGTACCCGAGGACACAGACTGCAAGCGGCTGGGCTATGGTAGGGCCCAGGGCCCTGGATACACCAGATTTGGGTATCGGTACCTGAGATGGTCTGGTTGCACAGAGTACAATGTTTGAAGCCGCTGGGTGTCTTCGATGACATGGAAGGAAAAACGGCTTCGGCAAAATCAAAAGACGCAACTGTGCCTGATAAAAGGGCACAAAAATAAGGGAATAACCCGGCCGCGACGAAAAATAAAGGAAACAAAAGGGGACAAAACTAAAAGTACACTATGTGAACTTTTTTTTTTTTTTTAAACAATAATAAAATAAAGAAAAAATTAGAAGAAAAAAACGAAAACTTGAAGACTCTTTCCTGGGCCTGAGAGGAGCACAGAAAAAAAAACAAAAAACAAAACTACCGCTCCTCAACGTGGAGAAAAGAAAACGGAGGAAATGCACTCATGTCACGGGTGGGAAATCAGCCCGCACATGTGCGGTGCACGCTGCACGTGCGCCAGAAGACTCTGGCAAAACGTTTTTTTATATTTTGCTTGCAAAATGCCGTCCGATTCCTGAGCCGACGCCGACCTCCCCCCCCCCCCTCCGCTTGTCTTCGTAGAAAAGTTGTTATTGTGAGTTTTAGCCTCTGCAGTAAGTTTCTCTTCATATTGTCTTTTAGCCTTCTTTATTAATGTTTTGCATCTGACTTGCCAGTGTTTATGTTGCCTCTTATTTTCTTCATTTGGGTCCTTTTTCCATTCTTTGAAGGACAATCTTTTGGCTGTAATGGCCTCTTTCACGTCACCTTTTAACCATGCTGGCTTCTTTCTCTTCTTTCCACCTTTGCAAATATGTGGAATGCATCTGGACTGGGCTTCCAAGATGGTTTTTTGAATAATGTCCATGCCTGATTTAGTGCCCTAACCTTTGCAGTCAATCCTTTTAGTTTCTTTTTAAACTTTCCTTCCTCTGAGTGATTCTATTAACCACCACCCTTCTGGTGTCTGTCCGTCAACCAGTTTCTAATCCAGTTCACCACTTTGAGTCCTAACTTCAGCCTGTCAAATTTATTCAAGAGCCTCCTATGAGGAACAATGTCAAAGGCTTTATTTATTTTATTTATTGCATTTGTATCCCACATTATCCCACCTTTATCCCACCTTTTTGCAGGCTCAATGTGGCTTACAATACATCATGGGTACTGGAAATAGACATGAATATACATTAGGTTTACAGAGGGTTTGTGTTACATGGTGGTGAATTACATGATGGTGTTAAAGCAAAAGACATTATAAGACAGTACTAAAAGTTCAAAAGATTATACAATTACACATGTTGATCTTTGTGATATGTCTCGTCGAAGAGATAGGTTTTTAATAATTTCCGGAAATTGGTCAGTTCATAGACCGTTTTCAAGTTATGTAGCAGCGCATTCCAGAGCTGCGTACTCGTATAGGAAAAGGTAGATGCGTGCATTGATTTGTATTTCAAACCCTTACACTTGGGAGGATGAAGAATGAGGGGTGTGCGGGAAGATTTTTTTGCGTTCCTGGGTGGTAGTTCTATTAGATCTGACATGTAGGCTGGGGCATTACCATGGATAATTTTATGGACTAAAGTGCAAAGTTTGAACGTGATGCATTCTTTTAGTGGGAGCCAGTGTAGCTTTTCTCGTAGGGGTTTTGCGCTTTCTATTTTGGTGTGACGAATATTAGCCTCGCTGCCGTATTCTGAGCTGTCTGGAGTTTTTTTTTTTGAGTATTTGCTCTTTACAACCAGCGTAGAGTGAGTTACAATAGTCCAGATGAATGAGTACCAGTGATTGTACCAGATTGCAGAAGACAATCCTTGGAAAAAATGGTCTAACTCTTTTTAGCTTCCACATTGAATGAAACATCTTTTTGGTTATGTTATTTGCATGGTTCTCAAGTGTAAGATGTCGATCAGTGGTGACTCCGAGGATTTTCAGGGTGTCTGAAACTGGTATTTTTAGTTTAGGTGTGTTGATGGTGGTAAATTTATTCTTATTGTATTGCGAGGTGAGTACCAGGCACTGGGTTTTCTCAGCATTGAGTTTCAGCTGAAATGCATCTGCCCAGGAATTCATAATATGTAGGCTTTGCTTGATTTCATTGGAGATTTCCCTTAAATCTTCATGGAATGGGATGAAGATCGTTACATCGTCAGCGTATATATATGGGTTTAGGTTCTGATTCGATAGTAATTTGGCCAAGGGTGTCATCATTAGGTTGAATATGGTCGGTGAGAGGGGGGGATCCCTGTGGAACTCCGCATTCAGGTTTTCATGTCGCTGATGTAATCGATTTTGAAGTCACTTGATATGAGCGTGTAGTGAGGAACCCTTTCAACCAATTGATAACGTTGCCTCCAATTCCGAAGTATTCGAGGTTGTGTAATAAAATTCCATGGTCGACCATGTCGAATGCACTTGACATGTCGAATTGTAGCAGTAGAATGTTGTTGCCGTTTGCTATCAATTGTTTGAATTTGTTCATGAGCGTGACTAGTACGGTTTCAGTACTGTGGTTAGAGCGAAATCCTGATTGAGAATCGTGTAATATCGAGAACTTGTTTAGAAAGTCTGTGAGTTGTTTGGTCACTATGCCTTCTGTTATTTTGGTAATTAAGGGGATGGATGCTACTGGTCTATAGTTCGTTAGTTCATTTGCATTTTTCTTTGCATCCTTGGGTATAGGGGTGAGTAAAATGTTACCTTTTTCCCTTGGGAAAAGTCCATTTTGTAGCATATAGTTTATGTGGTTTGTTAGGTCTTTTAAGTAGAGGAGTGTGGTAGCCGTGTTAGTCCACTCTTAAGGTTATCAATAGAAATCAAACAAAATAAAACATGGAAAAGAAAATAAGATGATACCTTTTTTATTGGACATAACATAATACATTTCTTGATTAGCTTTCGAAGGTTGCCCTTCTTCGTCAGATCGGAAATAAGCAAATGTGCTTTGATGTCCCCATGCATACCTCCGACCCACCCCCATCCTCCTACCCTGTCAGACTGTCATAGTAATGCTTGAATGTTTTCACTTATATACACTGTCAGCTAGCACACTGAATGAATTGAATGGTAAGATTCAGTTAGGGGTGTTGAAGTCTTAATTTGTATTAGTTGTTTTCCTGATGTCTAGTTTTGTTATGTCCTTTCTTCCCTTTCTGTTGGTTGTTTCCATATATATTTGTTTTTCCTTTTAGTTGATTGTTGTTCTTTTGTTCTAGTGGGTTGTATATGAATTGTCTGTAGGGTGTATGTGTTGTAGGTAGATTGGTGTTTGTGTTGGGGATAGTCCATGCGTAGTATGAAATTTACTGAAATTAAGTAGATTACATCTAGTGTACGTCCTCAATCCAATTCTCTGCTCATCCAGTCAAAAAGTATTACATCAGATTCATCTGGCACAATTTACCTTTGGTAAAACCATGTTGTCTCAGATCTTGTAACCTATCGACTTCCAGGAAATGTACTATCCTTTCATTCAGCATCGCTTCCATTACTTTTCCAATACCCAAAGAGAGTCTTACCGGCCTGTAGCTTCCAGCTTCTTCTCTGTCACCACTTTTGTGAAGAGGGACCACATCCGCTCTTCTCCAATCCCAAGGAACCTCCCCCATCTCCAAGGATTTATTAAACAAATCTTTCTTTACGAAGACCCACCAGAACCTCTCTGAGCTCCCTCAATATCCTGGGATGGATCCCGTCCGGTACCATGGCTTTGTCCACCTTCAATTTTTCAATTTGCTCAAACACTTTCTTCCGTGAATGGTGCTATATCCGCTCCATTCTCATATGTACCTTTGCCAGTCAATCGTGGTCCTTCTCCATGATTTTCTTCCATGAACACAGAAGTATTTGTTTAGCACATTTGCTTTTTCCTCATCATTCTCCACAAAGCAGTTCACGGCATCTTTCAGTCTCACAATTCCTTTTACTCTTCCTCGTTTCACTAATAAACCTGAAAAAATTCTTGTCGTCCCTCCTTATATTTCTAGCGATTTGTTCTTCCGTTTGCGCTTTCGCCAGACGTCTCTCTCTCAGCTTCTTTCAGTTTCATCTGGTATTCTTCTTCTTAAGTTTTTCTGTATTTCATGAACACCAACTCTTTAGCCTTTATTTTCTCAGCCACTTGCTTGGAGAACCATATCTGGTTTCTTTTCCTCTTGCTTTTATTTACTTTCCTTACATAAAGGTTAATAGCCATATTTATAGCTCCTTTCAGCCTGGACCACTGCCTTTCCACTTCTCTTATGTCCTCCCAGCCCATCAGCTCTGTCTTCAGGTATTCCCTCATTTTGCTAAAGTCAGCATGTTTGAAATCCAGGTCTTTGAGTAGCTGCCCTCCAGTTTAGCTTTTATATCAAACCAAACTGTTTGATGATCACTGCTGCCCAGGTGGGCACCCACTCGGACATTAGACACACTTTCCCCATTTGTGCGTACCAGATCCAATGTCACTCCTCCCCCGTGGGTTCCGTCACCATTTCTCTGAGCAGAAAACTTTGTAAAGCATCCAAGATCTCTCTACTTCTTTCTGATTCTGCAAGTGGAACTTTTCAATCCACATCCTACTACTACTTAACATTTCTAAAGCGCTGCTAGGGTTACGCAGCGCTGTACAATTTAACATAAAAGGACAGGCCCTGCTCAAAGAGCTTACAATCTAAAGGACAAGTGAGTAGACGATACGATGGGGGCAGTCAATTTGGGGCAGTCCAGATATCCTGAAGGTAAGAGTTAGGTGCCGAAGGCAGCATTGGTGGGTTTTAAGCAGAGACTTGAAGATGGGCAGGGAGGGGGCTTGACGTAGGGGCTCAGGAAGGTTGTTCCAGGCATAGGGTGAGGCGAGGCAGAATGGGCGGAGCCTGGAGTTGGCAGTGGTGGAGAAGGGTACTGAGAGAAGGGATTTGTCCTGTGAACGGAGGTTTCGGGTGGGAACATAAGGGGGAGATGAGGGTAGAGAGGTAGTGAGGGGCAGCAGATTGAGTACATTTGTAGGTAAGAAGGAGGAGCTTGAACTGAATGCGGTAACGGATTGGAAGCCAGTGAAGTGACCTGAGAAGAGGGGTGATATGAGTATATCGGTTCTGGCGGAATATAAGACGTGCAGCAAAGTTCTGAACAGATTGAAGGGGGGATAGATGGCTAAGTGGGAGTCCGGTGAGGAGTAAGTTGCAGTAGTCAAGTCGGGAGGTAATGAGAGCGTGGACGAGAGTACGGGTGGTGTGTTCAGAGAGGAAAGGGCGAATTTTGCTGATGTTGAAGAGGAAGAAGCGACAGGTCTTGGCTATCTGCTGGATGTGTGCCGAGAAGGAGAGGGAGGAGTCGAAGATGACTCCGAGGTTGCGGGCAGATGAGACGGAGAAGATGAGGGTGTTATCCACTGAGATAGAAAGTGGAGGAAGAGGAGAAGTGGGTTTTGGTGGAAAGACGATGAGCTCAGTCTTGGACATGTTCAGTTTCAGGTGGCGGTTGGACATCCATGTGGCAATGTCGGTTAAGCAGGCCGATACCTTTGCCTGGGTCTCTGCGGTGATGTCTGGAGAGATACAGCTGGGTGTCGTCTGCATAGAGATGATACTGGAAGCCATGAGATGAGATGAGGGAAACCAGGGAAGAGGTGTAGATTGAGAAGAGAAGGGGTCCAAGGACAGATTCCTGGGGAACACCAACGGATAGGGGGATGGGGGTGGAGGAGGATCCATGGGAGTGAACTCTGAAGGTGCGGTGGGAGAGATAGGAGGAGAACCAGGAGAGAACAGAGCCCTGGAACCCGAATAAGGACAGTGTGGCAAGGAGTAGATCATGATTGACAGTGTCAAAAGCGGCAGATAGATCGAGGAGGATGAGGATGGAGTAGTGGCCTCTGGATTTGGCAAGGAACAGGTCATTACAGACTTTAGAGAGTGCTGTTTCTGTCGAGTGTAGAGGGCGAAAACCGGATTGAAGTGGATCAAGGATGGCATGAGAGGAGAGAAAATCAAGGCAGCGGCTGTGAACGGCACGCTCAAGTATTTTGGAGAGGAAGGGTAGGAGGGAAATGGGGCGGTAGTTGGAGGGACAGGTAGGGTCAAGTGATGGTTTTTTGAGGAGAGGTGTGACTACGGCGTGCTTGAAGGTGTCAGGGACAGTTGCAGTGGAGAGAGAGAGGTTGAGGATATGACAGATGGACGGGGTGACAGTATGAGAGATGGTGTTAAGTAAGTTGGTGGGGATGGGATCAGAGGAACAGGTAGTACTTTTCGAGCATGATAGCGGGGATGGGACGACTTCCCTATGAAGAAAGACTAAGGAGGCTAGGGCTATACAGCTTGGAGAAGAGACGGCTGAGGGGAGACATGATAGAGGTATATAAAATAATGAGTGGAGTGGAACAGGTGGATGTGAAGCTTCTGTTCACGCTTTCCAAAATACTAGGACTAGGGGGCATGCGATGAAACTACAGTGTAGTAAATTTAAAACAAATCGGAGAAAATTTTTCTTCACCCAACGTGTAATTAAACTCTGGAATTCGTTGCCGGAGAAAGTGGTGAAGGCGGTTAGCTTAGCAGAGTTTAAAAAGGGGTTGGACGGTTTCCTAAAGGACAAGTCCATAAACCGCTACTAAACGGACTTGGAAAGATCCAAGATTCCAGGAATAACATGTGTGGAATGTTTGTACGTTTGGGAAGCTTGCCAGGTGCCCTTGGCCTGGATTGGCCGCTGTCGTGGACAGTATGCTGGGCTCGATGGACCCTTGGTCTTTTCCCAGTGTGGCATTACTTATGTACTTATGTAGGAAAGAAGGCGAGCGGTTTCCTCCTCGGTGATGTCTGGAAAGGAGGAGAAAAGAGGCCTGGCTTGGTTGGTCGAGGGTTAAAGGGTGAAAAGGAGGAGATGGTTTGGTAGTGAACTCAAGGTTGATCTTTTGCACCTTGTCGTGGAAGTAATCGGCCAGTGATTGAGGGGAGAGTGAGGGGGGGGGGGGGGGTAGGAGCGGAGGGCAGTTTGAGGAGGGAGTTAAGGGTGGTGAAGAGATGATGGGGGTTGGAGCTGAGAGAATTGGTCAGTTGGGTGTAATAGTCCTGTTTGGCAAGGAATAAGGAGGAGTGGAGGGAGGATAGCATGAATTTGTAGTGAAGGAAATCTGAATGGGTGCGAGATTTCCTCCAGAGGCATTCGGCAGATCGGGTGCAGGAACTAAGGTAGCGGATGCAAGGGGTCAGCCAAGGCTGGGGATTAGTACGCTTTGTGGGACGGGAGGTGGATGGAGCGAGGGTGTCCAGAGCAGAGGAGAGAGTGGCATCCGGCAGGTTGAAATCTCCTAGTAACAGCACATCTGTTTTCTTTCCCAACTTTTGGATAATTGTAATCAGATCTGAATCTAATTCCTCAGATTGTGTTGGAGCTCTGTAGACAACACTCATGTGGACAAAGGTCCCATCATTTCTTTTCAAGGTCATCCATATAGCTTCTTCCTTTCCTCAGGCCCCTAGAAGTCACTGTGATATAGTTTCTCACAGAGCTGCTACTCCACCTTTACGACCATCTCTATCCTTCCTTAATGGATTGTATCTGGTATGTTTGCATCCCATTCATGGGAATCATTGAACCATGTCTCCGTGATAGCAACAATGTCTAAATCTCCCTCTAACATTAGGGCTCGCAGACCATGAACTTTGTTGCTTAGACTGCGAACATTTTTGGTCATCGCTTTCCAGCTACATTTCAGTGGCAGTCTCATCTTCTGTTTAGCTTTTATCTTTAGTCTCACTTCCTGCTGTCTTGATAAGAAGTCATTTGTTAAGATAGTTGTTTTCATTGTTTTCTTTACTAGTGTCACACCTTGTCTTTAGCTGGGGGTGACCACTAGAATTGACCTGCCGCCATATGCCACCCTCGCCTTCTAGTTTAAACGACTAGATACATATTGTCTGAATTTCTCTCCAAGGATTTTATTTCCTGCCACAGTGACATGCAGCCCATCGTTACAATATAATCTTTTGTTTTTCCATGTACTGCCCCATCCTCCTATGTACCTAAAACCTTCTTGATGACACCAGGCTTTGTGCCACCTATTAAAATTCTCGGTATTTTGTACACTTTCTCTCCCATTCCAAAAGTAGGTAGTACTTCAAAAAAAGCTACCTTTTGTACCAAAGGTTTAACCCCTCCTCCAGCTCCTGAAAAGCTCTCTGCGCTGCAAGTGGGGTATTATTAGCCAGGTCATTTGTTCTCAGGTGGATAACAACATCAGTGTTAAACTCCTTAGTTTCTTCTCTGATTATAGTCAATAGTTGTCTGGTACTCCTGGTAGCTAAGGAGCCTGGAAGGCATTTCATTTTGCGGGCCCCTTGAACTGTGTTTGAGTTAATGCCTCCAATAATAGAATCCCCTAGCAGCAACAGTTTTCTGGTTTGTGATTATTAGTGCTTGGGGGTGTTTTCTTTTGGGACACCTTCATTGCTTTTTGTTGCACCTCAGCTCTATTTTCTGGAGCATCACAGTGCTGTAATGGAGTAAAAGAATTCTATAAGGGCAACAATTGTGAGGGTGGATGCTTCTGTGCCACATGTCGTAGTAGTCTACCTGAGCCTACTGTCATCCATCTATTTTTAGGTAGCTTTATTCTTTTGAGGCAGTGATGAGAAATTGGTTTGATTCTGTGCAGTGACAGAAGCTGCTTTAATTGCATCCAATTCCTGCATTATTTTGTTGGGCTCCTGTACTAACAAACTGATGACAGATATTAATTGCAGTTATCTCATTTTCAAGATGGTCTTCCTCCAGAGCTGACCAATCTGAGGGCCGCAAGTCAAATGTCTCATGAATATTCATTGTGGATATCCTGAAAATCTAACTGGCAGTTGATTTGCTGAGGATAGTGGTACCCAAACTTTCTCGAGTTACAGCACCCCCAAGCTACACATTTCCTCTCAAGATTCTGCCCAACAGCCCCTGCCCCCAACAGCATAGAGTACTACCTTTGCTGGTGGGGATGCCAAGCCCCACCAGCTGAAGAGGTCCACTGTCCTAAGGCCCAAGCTCCATGCTGCTTGCCAGCAAGCAAATCGGTGGCATGCTTCAGCCATCAACACCTGCATTTCCTCCTCCTCTCTCCCCTTCCATCCAGCATCTGCCCTCCTCTCTCCCATCCAGCCAACTTCTGCCTCTCCTCCCCATTTTCATCCAACCTCTGCAATCTCTCACTCCCCCTTTCATCCAGCCTAAACCCCCTCTATTTCTCCCCCAATCCAGCATCTACCTCCTCTGTCCCTACTCCCCCCATACACACCCATCCCTGCCGCTTCTCTAGATGAGTAGCAGCAGCGGCAAAACAAGCTGCAGCCATGTGGGACCGGAGTCTCCATACACGCGGCTGCCAGTTGTGCCCCAGAACAAGAAGTGGTGTTCGAGGGGGCAGGACTGGCAGCTGTGTGTATAAAGAGTCTGGCCCCTCGTGGCTGCAACTTGTTTTGCCGCTGCTGATCTAGAGAAGCAGCAGCAGTTCGGGTGATGGCGGGAGGGAGGTTGGGAGAATAAGCAGCGGCACCCCTGAGAGTTCGCTACAGCGCACCAGGGTGCTGTGGCGCACAGTTTGAGAACCGATTGCTTAGGATCTTGAGAACATTTCTGGTGCATCAAAAGTGGACGCTAAAGTGTGCAGGTACGTGGTCCTACGGAAAATGCTGCTTCTGCTTTTGAAATGAGTAGGAGGGAGCCTGAAGGAGTGATTTCTGGGTATTCTGAATATTTAATTGATCATCTAATTCACTGGCACTCCTTATGACCTTAGGTAAGTCATTTCATCCTCCATTGTCAAAGGTACACAATTAGATTGTAAGCTCTCTTGAGACTGGGAAATACCTCAATGTAACTTGCAAAGGGCAAAGTAAAGAGCAAGCCAAAAATAAAATGTTCTTAGAGCTCAGACAAGTGTTATTTCTGTCTTTTCATCATTTATAACTGGGAAGGACTGGCAGCACTGCCTGGTCTCATGGCCAGGCTCCTTCTCCTTATATAGTTTATCTCAAATGACTTGCCCAACACTGTGGGTGAGCTTCTGGCCCTGGCATCACTGGATTTGAAGAAAGCCTTGTCCTGCTAGAACCAGAGCACTTTTCTGCTCACGTTCATGTGTTACTTTTCTGAAGGGGAACTGTCATGGCATGAACAGCTTCAGTACAGCAATCTCAGCCTGCTACTGTTTCTGCTGCTTGGACTTTTCCTACCATCAATTTGCTGGGTTTTTCTCCCTTGAACAGTTACCAATTTCCCAGTCTCTCTTCCCTGCTTCCCACCCCTCTCCAGTTTCTCCAACCCTGTTCTTCATTTAGCTGTCTCAGCCTCCTCCTGCGTTTGTCCAACCATGTTCTTCATTTAGCTGTCTCAGCCCCCAACTCAGTACCCCCAGCTTAGCACCTCCTGCCCCAGCCCAGGATAAGCCACCAATGAAATAAAACCTAACTGCAGACTTACATCTTCCGTTTCACACCTAGGATTCGGTTTGATTGAACCAGTGAAATCAGAAACTGGATCAACTGAAAAAGATCAGAAGAAAGGAAAAGGAAAAAAGAGTGAACGAAGGTAAAGAACCACAAAAGGGGACCATAAAAGAAGCAATTTTGCACACATCCCAGTCCAAGTACTCCACACTGCTTTTCAGTGTTCCAGTCACCCATGTAATTTTACCACCACTATTTCAAAACAATCCACTCACACTTTGATCAGATTAAACATTGACAGACAAATCCACTTAGACTGGTATATGCCCTTTAATACAGTAAGAGTTTTTCTGAGCACTGCGCTGCCTGTGGACATGCTGCTGTTCCCTTCCTTTCAATGAGCGTATAAGTACTTTTTAGTAGCCTTTACGCCTTCAAACTGGTTAAATTTCTTTCAGAAACGTCATCTGCTCCTCCCCTATATGTACTTAGTCTTCAAAGGGCCCTTTCATTGCTAATATAGTGGGTTTGTCCCTGCTTCCATCAGTGCCATCTCCCTGCTGAGAGAGTGTTGGCAGCTCAGGGGTCACTATTCTCTTCAGAAGGGCAAAGCTGCTTAGAGGAAGGAGAAAGACTAATGCGATGAAAACTATGGAAGAATCTCATCTCATAAAACACCTTATCATCTATAACTCTCAAGTCTCAGATCACCATGGGACAAAACAGAAAAGCCCTGCTGTAACCATTACGCACAGAGATGTAGTGACATGCTAATCTGCTCTTTGTTCCTACTCTAACATGCTATTGTTCTTGTATTATTTCTGGAATGTATTTTGCTAGGTTTTAAGCTGCTCTGGGTGCATTTTGGAGGAAGGTAGCATATAAATTATAATGCACCGCAGTATAGTTTAGCTTACTTATACTTCATATGCCACTTTTGCTGATAAAGGTATTAAAATAGTTTACAAAGTAAATGCAGTAATGCAGTAAGCAGTAGCAGGCCTATTGTCACCATGATGGCACCCAAAATTACCTTGTTCACAACTTTCTGCTGTTGAGCATGCTTTTGTCTCAGACTGGCCACCTCCCTCCACAGTGCTTCATTCTCACTGCAAATACACATAAAAAACATTTATATTTATTTCATAAGAACATAAAAATAACCATTCTGGGTCAGACCAATAGTCCATCTAGCAAAGTATCCTGCTTCCAGCAGTAGCTAATCCAGGTCACAAGTACCTGGTAGAAACCCAATTAGAAGCAACATTCCATGTCCATCTCAATAACAGACTATGGACTTTTCCTCCAGGAACTTGTCCAAACCTTTTTTTAACCCAGATATACTAACTGCAGTTACTACATCCTCTGGCAACGAGTTCCAGAACTTAACTATTCTTTGAGTAAAAAAATATTTCCAATTTGTTTTAAATGTATTTCCATGTCATTTAATAGAATATCTCCTGGTCTTTGTACTTTTTGAATGAGTGAAAAATTAATTCACCCCCACCCGCTCTACACCATTCAGGATTTTATAGATCTCAATCATATCCCCCCTCAGCCGTCTCTTTTCCAAGTTGGAGCCCTAACTTCTTTAGTCTTTCAAATTTGATATCCCGCCAAATCTAGAACCAGGTCAAGGTATCTTACAATAAAAATGAAAGACAACCATATTGTTTGAAAAGAATGCAAATAAATAATAGTTCATGAAAAAATAGGCATACATACAAGAACCCAATTAACCTAACCCACAATCTATTGCGGTAATGCAGATCCATTGGTTCTAAAGGTAAGAGGATCTAACGGATAACCAAGAAAGCTATTATCAGCCTGCATGCTGAGGCTTCATACTTTTTCAGGACAGGTAAAAAAAAAAAAAAAAATCCTCACAAGTGACATCAAAACACTTACAAGGAAACAGCTTGGAAAAACACAAGGAAACAGCTTGGAAAAACACAAGGAAACAGCTTGGAAAAGAGACAGCTGAGGGGATTGTACAATCTATATTGTTAGATTATACAGCGCTGCGTAACCCTGGTAGCGCTTTACAAATGTTAAATAGTAGTAGTAGTAGGGAGATATGATTGTGGTCTACAAAACTGAGTGGTGCAGAATGAGTGGAAGTGAATCAATTTTTTACTCTTTCAAAAATTACAAAGACTAGGGGATGCTCAATGAAGTTGCATGGAAATACTTTTAAAACAAATAGGAGGAAATATTTTTTCACTCAACGAATGGTTAAGCACTGAAACTTGGTGTTGCAGGATGTGGTAACAGCAATTAGTTTATCTGGGTTTAAAAAAGGTTTGGAAAAGTTCCTCGAGGAAAAGTCCATAGTCTGCTGTTGAGAGAAACATGGGAAGATACTGCTTGCCCTGGGATTGGTAGCTTGGAATCTTGCTACTATTTGGGTTTCTATCAGGTACTTATGACCTGGATTGCCCACTATTGGAAACAGGATACTGGGCTAGAGGAGTCAGAAATCTTGTTTGCTTGGTACTACAACTATAATAGGAATATGGTTAATCATAAAGGAAGATCCAAGTCTGGGACCTCTAAGACTTCTAGTACACCTAAGGTGACTGGCCCCATGGATAAACATGTAGTACAGGTTGCTGCTGCTTCTTTATTGAGTGACCTCTCTGCCTTAGGAGACTTAGTTTACGGGGTCATTCTATCCCAACTCCTCCTAAATCATTCATTTCCACTGCAGCAGTAGGAGTTTCTCCAAATGGTTTGTCCTCATCTCCAGGGTATCTTATAACTAAGACTGTTCCATCAAAATCAGTTCAGAGTCTACCCGTATCTTTGCCGATTCCAGTTTCCTGTCCTGACTTTACAAGTATAGAAAGTAAACCTAAGCAGGGAAATGTTTGACAATATCACTGAGCAGGTGACGCAGTCAGATGCCTCATCCTTAATACATTCACCAGATGCAGAGAAGGCGTTCGACAGCGTCTCTTGGTCATATATATTTATGGTGTTGGAAAGGCTGGAAATCCAAGATTATTACCTTTTCTGGATTCAGTTGTTAGACAAACACCCATTGGCACGCCTTAAGATAAATAGCATATATACTGAACCCTTTGAACTATACAGGGGCACATGATAAGACTGTGCATTGTAACCATTGCTGTTTGCATTGTCGGTAGAGACCCTAGCCCAACTAATTAGAGAACAGACATGTATTATGGGCATTACCTGTGCTGATAAGATAATGCTCTTGGAGACATTCTTTTAACCTTATCCAATCCAAAATGCTTCCTCCCTAAGGTAGTTGAAGTTTTACAACTGTACAGCCCAGGTTCTGGATTTCAAATAAACATGTCTAAAATCAGAACTCCTGAACATAACTGTTGATCCAGGGAAGCTCAGGACTTTGCAAAATATCTTCCCTCTCCAATGGGCTAAGCATAGCATCTGGTACCTTGGGATTAATGTTTCTAAATCCCCAGCAGATCTCCACAAGCTAAAAACTTTTCCCTGCTGCTAGCAGACCTACTGTCAGAATTAGAGCACTGGGAAGAATTCCTGGCTAGGAAGAATTCACGCTATTTAAAAAATATTTCATAGATTGATATCCCACTTTAATACCAAAGCAGGTTACAGTAAAACAATCATAAAATCAGGACAAATACAATGGACTCAATAATACAACAATATTCACATCATATCAGTAAATTCCTTAGTAGCTTACTAGGGAGAACTGTCAAAAAGATCAAAATTAACCATCCTAAAATGCTTTCACAAAATAATTATTTAAAAGATCCTTAAACTGTTGCTGACTTGGGCAAAATCTTAAATGGCCAGGAAGATGATTCCATAGGTTCACTTCAGCAATCAAAAAAGTACAATTATGTGTTTCTGATCAATGACATGTAGTTACACAAAGTTGTTTCATTGCTTCAGTGCGTAATGCTCTTATTTATTTATTACATTTGTACCCCGCGCTTTCCCACTCAAAGCAGGTTCAATGCGGCTTACATAGTAATTGGGATTACAAAGTATTGGTGGAGAGAAATAAGTTGAGTATTATCGGAGTAATAAAAGAAATTGTACTTCCCAAACTACTCTACCTCTTTATGGCGCTTCTTCCAACAGCTTACAAAGAAAGAAATCCACTATATATGGAAGAAGCAGCCACCCAAGATTAAGAGCTCTATGGGAGTACCACACTTTGAAAAGCAGCACAGTTACAAATTGTCTCAGAGTGGATGCGTTGCTCTGCAAAACCATGGATACAAATTGAACAGGCTTTCCCATGGGACATTCCATTATAGGCATTGCCCTGGTTGCCTAAACCTGACCTCTTGAACTGTATAAGAAAGAAGAATTTATACATGCAAATGCCGTTACCAACATGGCTATGTTCATCCTTCTTTCCAGAAACAGAATGCTTTCTTTCTACCGCAATAATGTATGCGCCAGGTTTTCTGCCTGGTAAACTAGACGCTGCCTATAAAAGATGGGCCACCTTCTCTCTCCACACCCTGGATCAACTATGGGTGGATGAGATATTCTTCCTCTCACTGATCTTATTAAGGAGAATGGATCAACGCACAGAGATGACTTTTGTTACGGTAAAATTAGTTCTTACCTGATAATTTTCTTTCCATCAGTCCCAACAGATCAATCCAGAGACTTGTGGGTTATGTCCCTCTACCAGCAAGTGGAGATATAGTAAACCTCTGAAGTTCTCTCTATGTGATCATGTGCAGTCACCTTAACTTCAGTATTGTCGATACCAAAGCAGTGGAAGACGAAAGAGGAAGTCCTCTCCTGCCTGTATAAAGCCCATGTAAGCTCCTCAACCGCTCCTGCGGGAGGGTAACTTTTCTTTATGTTTTGATTTGTTTTGCCTTTTTTTTTCTGTTTTTTTTGTAGACAAAAATCAAATGAAGGAATCTGATGAAATTGAGGCAACTAGAAGAAAACACTCAACCCAGAACAACAAAGGGCAGGCCTCTGGATTGATCTGCTGGGTCTAATGGAAAGAAAATTATCAGGTAAGAACTAATTTTACCTTCCATAGCGTCCCACAGATCAATCCAGAGACTTGTGGGATGTACCAAAACAGTCCTCAAATGGGGCGGGGTACTACAACCTCAGCAGACTGGAGCAATGATCCACAGGCCGCGGTTACATGCACTGCCACGTCAAATATGGAATGCCTAGCGCTGCCATGCCAAGCCTGCAGAGCCTGGCAAGGGAAGGACAGCAGATCAAGTGGGTGATCTGCAAAAAAGCCATCCACGGCAGGACAAAGGACCAAGTGGCTGAACTGCAAAAGGAAGCCACGGAAGCCAGACAGGACACGGAAAAGGAAGTCAACTGCGCTCTTGAAGAAAGCTCTGCCACCCGCAACGGGAGAGACTGTCCCATACAGAGGCCAGCTGAAGAAATTGCCTCTCTCAGCAAACGGCCACTGCAGCTCTTGAAACCAGATCCCCTTTCTTGTGACCAGCAAGAGGGTATGCCGGGAGGCATTTCCGCTCAGCAGGTCAGGAATCTGATGATCCTACCACAGTGTGGGTGTTTTGTAAGGAGTCGCCACCTTCCTATATACCTAGGGCTCTCCAGGTTCTGAATATGTCTGCTTCTGATCCTGCTACAGCTACATCTGCTAATCTTAAAATGGTGAGCACTAGAAGACCTCTACAGTCTTTAGCAGTGCATAAGGCTATGTAGGAAGTCACTTCTGCTCAGTGGGTCATCCCAGGCACTGCCCCACTATGCAGAGACGTAGCTAGGTGGGGTTCAAAGGGAGCAGCTGCTCCCCTAAAAGGATTTTGAATAAAATGGCACTTATGTGTAATAGCTCTTCAGCATCACACTGACACCTATTCTACAAAAGGTCTGCTCCTCCTGACATCAAAACCATTATGCCCACATTTGCCAATCTAAAAATGGTGACCCTTCCTATGGTCCCGAGCAAAGCAAGAAGCAAAAGAGTTGACCAATGGAACTCGCTGGTCACTTCCAAATAGTATAGGGGAGAGAAAAAGGTGGAATGGGATGGAAGGCAGAAACCACCATATGCAGAAAAGACAGGACTGTGCACCCGTCAACAGTAGAAATCCAGAGGATCTCAAACGGATGAAGTCGGGAGTTCCGAGAACCTACCTGGACTGGATTGCTAAAGAAAACTAGGCTGCCCAGGACCGATAGCCCTGGTGTCGTAAAGATAAGGGCGAGCCTGACCCGACCAAAAAGAACTTGTAGACATGTCCTCAGAAAGACAGAGTCTATAAGTCACCCACATCTTCCACCAACTTCATGGAGTCCTCAAACAATAGTTGCCCTGAAAAGTGAGCTGAACCAGCCATTGTTAGAAGCTGCATTCACCACCCTGCTGCACAACCACATCAAATGACAGGCTATGACCGCCAAAAACATCTATTAGATGCCTGAAACAATTCATTGAAGAAAACTGGCAATTAAGCTGCCCTCGACTCTACATCTGGCAAGTGAGGAGGCGGTCGACTGTCTGCCTTCTGGAAGGGATCCAAAATCTGTTGCCGCCCGCTAGGGCACACCCTAGCAGCCTACAAGCTGCAGATAGCCACCTCCAGGGAGAGAGAACTGAAATATCAGCAGAAATAACCCACTGAGACTAAGTTGGCTTGAAGGGAACCATAGAGATGGGATCCAAAGCAGGGAAGGAACCCCTGAAGTGGTCTGATACGGACTCAGGCCCATGGGGGAATGTCCAAGAAAGAGAACCTTGTGCCCATAACTTGAACCTATTCCCACATCCTGGACCTGGTAGGAAAAGTAAAACCTGACTTGGGTTGGCATCTGTTGCTGAGGACCAAAAGAAAGAAAGGACTTCCCAAGCCTATATGGAACAGCACTCCCCAAAAAGCCAAGATTTGAGAGGGAAACAACTGACTCTTGGTGACACTGATTACCAATCCTAAGGACTGAAGACGAATAGGTATCTTGGATGAAGTTTGCAGAGTCTCTTAATAGAGAGAACCGCAAATCAGCTAGTCACGCGGTATGGATGAACGTGCAATCCATCCTCATGAAGGAAAGCTGCCACTACCACCATGACCTTGCAAAAATGTCCTCGGCAACATGGAAAGGCTGAATGACATGGTCATAAATCGCTAAGATCCCTCTGCAGCAAGGAGCACTGGAAATATGAAAATAAGTTTCCTTGAGGTCCAGGGAGGCTAGAAACTCTTCCCACCGGACAGAACTATTACACACTGCAAAGTTCCCATTGTGAAAAGTTGAACCGTAAACACCCTAGACTCTTATGATGTCCAAACTCAGCTGGAAGGAAGCTCCATGGTTGGAACTGCAAAGCAAAGGGAACAACTTCCCATTCCTCAATTGCAACTGGGGACAGACTCAACTGTGCCTAAAGGAAGAAACATTGGCAAGGTGGCAAGAACTGCCTGACAGTGTTTGAGCTTGCATGTAGACTCCAAGAAAAATCTGTAGTGAAGTAACTGTGCGATAGAAAAATTAAGACACATTTGAGCTGAGGTAATCTTGGTTCACTCCTCCTGAAACCAGCACAGGAGTCCTGCCTGAGGAGTGAACTGAGACTCCATCATTGGAAGATGCAGCAGGCATAGGTTGACCTGAAGTAGAAACAGAGCTCATGACTCTGTGCTGTGGAATCAAGATGGCGTCAGGAACGGTTGTGCAGTTCTGTAGCTCCTAAGACCCGACACTGCTCTGGCGAGAAGTTTGTCTTCCAGATTCTAAGTTGAGAAAGGGGAAGATGGCGGCTCCTACCTCCGTGGTCCCGCCGCCACCGCCCAACACCCGCCAGATGACCCTGGAGAGCTTCGGAGTAGGGGCCCTTGGAGAGCGGATGCCCACTTCGGTTGACTCGGCCTCTGTGGGCCTAGAGCGCAGCATTGGAGTAATATGAAGTCCTCCTTCTTACACAGCTCCTCCGCAACCCAGAAATGATTTGTTGCCTATGGGGTCACGGCAGCTTGAGACCTTGGAACTGAACAGGCCTTTAGCGTCCGTCGAAGGAGGACCTATGGGCACTTCAACCCTGGGGAAAGAAACATCGGAGCAGGACACCACTCCTTCTACTCGGGAGATCGTAACCATATCGGAGGATTAACGAGACCTGCAGTGGTGACTATGAACACACTATGGGACGCCATTCAAGGCGTGAACAATACCTTACTATTGATGAATACTTCAGTTAAAGGTGAAATAATGGAAATAAAAAAAGACTAATCAAAGATTGTCTGATCAAGTTCAAGAACAGAGTGTAAAAACCACTAAAATAGGAGAAATTGAAAAATTACAGAATTTAACTACAGCTTTAATTAAAGAAAGAGACGTAGGAACAACTTGAGATTTTTGAATTTTCCGAAATCTCCTTTGATTACCGCTGTGGATATGCTTAAGAAGTATTTTTGTGATGTACTGGGGATTCCAGTGGAGGGATATTCCCCCATAACGAGGGCCCAATATATAACAGGGATATCTAGATCATCCAAAGAGCAATCTCAAACTGTCCCTAATCCTAACAAATTTGACAGAATACTTGGAGAGTTCTCTTGAACTGATTACTGAAAGAACGACATTGCTGGTAACTTTCGCTCTTGAACCAGACAAGAACAACATTCTTCGGTCATATTTTCGCCATATTAATGATTCTTTCTTGGGACAAAAGATACAGGTTTTTCCTGATATGGCACGTAATACACAAAAGAGGAGAAAAGAATTCTTGATGTCTAAATCAAGAGTCCTTAAAACTGAAAAAAGTTGAAGGTACCTGGGGATTTATGGTAGATTGATACGAATTATGGTCATTGTTCATTTTTGTACTAAGACATCTGTTCTATTACTGATGTGTTATATGATGTCTATACTCTGTTTTGTATCAATATAAGTTCACTAAAGACTTCTATAAATAAAAAAATAAAAAAAATAGGTGGAACGTTTTTGTTGAAATTTCCCTGTAAATGCTGTGTCTCTTTTGAATTGGTGAATTATGTTTTCTTTACACCCACTAAATTATTAGAATTTATTGAATCAATAGAAAAGGCTGTTCCGCCTATGGATGTGCCTCCCTAGTTAAGAATGCTGTTATATTGGCTGTGAACATCTGTTTCTCTCTACCATTGTAATAATTTACTATAGATTTCCACTTAAAATAATTTCTCAGTTTCTTGATTCAAATTATGATGGACAAAGTTAAGATGATAATTTCTATATCATATTATTTTGATATAATGTATCACACTGTCTCCTTTTATTATTTCTGATATTTCCAATACATTTATGTTTGCAGATATAAAAGTAAAATTGAATAAATAAAAAATATTTAAAAAAAAAAAAAACATGGCTCATTCTACCAGCAGCCAGGTGGCTTGTCGAAGTGGAAGTGGAAACCCTGAAAGTGGTTTTCCTGGTCCCACAAAACCCACGACAAAACCAAGCGGATTAAAAATCATCCTTAAACTCATCCCCTGGCAATCGCCGTGACTTGGAAGTCCCTCAGGTCTTTACCCAACTGCCCTAGATCTTCTCCAGTCCCAAGATTACTTCCAAAAGACAGGTTGCCAAATGTGACTTGGAAGCCACATCAGTGGTCTGATGCCTAAGCCAATGCTAACTTCTTGCAGATAGGGACAAGAATTGGCTGGTGTGACTGTGCACTACAACTGCTGCACATTAGAGCTAACAAATGCGAATGAGAACCAGAGCCAGATGGCGTAGCAGAATATGGCTGTTGCACCATTGCGCACTACAGATAGCAAGCTGCAGTGGATCGTGAAGCAGCACCCCTAGCGCTCTATGCTTACTCTCAGCTGATTGCAACAACTATTAAGCTACCTCTACACTGAAGTAGGTCCTGGACCACTCCTCATGAAATGTAGGTACCCTATACCATGAAATGATGCCAAAAATTCCATCAGAGGTACCGGGTACGCTGCACATACCGGGGTAGCTGAGGCTAGTATGCAAAGGTGTGGCCAGCATCAGTGTGCAAAGAGAGAGAGAAGGGAAATCTTTAGTACAGTAGAGTTCTGATAACTGTTCTTGGCCAGGCAAGCAGTAAGAGAGAATGAAATAAAATATTCCCCATTGGAAACCTAGCTGAGCCCACAGTTTCTAATAGGATGGATAAAACTAGCCTTGAATCTGTAACCTTCAGGCTGAAAGGACAGCCAAATTCCTGAATAAAACAAGCTTGATGTTAACAGTACACACAGAGCAAATGTCACCAGGGTAGCACAGAGGGTGCAGGATTACCATGGAAACCGAGAGAAACCTGAGAGGCCTGCACTAGCCTCAAAATGAAACATCTCTCAGAGAAATATGGACACACAGTCCTAAGCCTGACTTTAGTAAACAAACTGTACTGCCATTTTCTGAGAAAGGGGAAGAGGGAAAGAATGGAAAACCTAGAATAGGATCCCTTCCTTCCATTAATGATGTACACACACCCTGAACCCCCTCAAGGAGGGTCCAGAAATATTCTTAATGTAAATCACCTAGTGAAGCACAGGCATCTCTACCTGAAGACTTTCAGATAGTCAGTACTTTCCAAGTTGCAGCTTAAGGCTCTCGCTGCCACAGAACATCTGCAGGGGTCTAATGGGTCTCGACCTCACCCCTGGAAAGCTGTGGGAGACCCGAGGACTCCCACAGGAGTCTGTAAACCTCCCCAGGCCTCCTTTCTTAGAAGCCCTTAAATATCAAATATGAAGAAACTGGGAGTGATCCACCCCAGTTCCCCAGTCACATTTCTGAAAAGCCAACATATAAAACTGCTTGAATCACAAGCAAATCAGGCCCCAGGGGAGCGCCGGCGCTTCAGGATTGCCATGTGGCGCAGCAAGAAAGATGGTGCCCTCAAGCGCGCACGCACACCCAGGAAAACAACTGCCCTGTGCCTGCCAAAATGAGCCGGGAAGGAGCACACCGCTCCACAGAGTTGGGCTGTACAGTGGATCTCCAGCATGGGAAACTGCAGCTCCCACACTGGCAGCCGCTTTTGCTCTGCCCCATCGGCGCAGATAGGATAATAAATACTCACCCCCTCGGGAATCGCTGTCACATGCCAAGTCACACCATTCAGCCGGTACTGCAAACTGGCATAAGCTTGCCACACTGGACAAATCGGACTGAGGATTTTTTTTTTTTTTTTTTTTTAAATAGTGTTCAAAACGGCATTTTTAAATTATTTTTTTTTTAAGGCAGGAGAGGACACCGGAGCAAAAGAAACCTCAGACTCCTTTTAAAGTCAGGAGAATGAGAACCACAAACCCCAGTCAGGCAGAGAGGAGGGGTTGATGGGGGAGGAAGGGAGGGACCTGGCATAACAGGTGTGCACCCAAGTCCCAGGACACCTCAGACCCCAGAAGCTCGACTAGACCCAGGGGACCAGGTGAGGAGCAAATCAATCCAGAACTGAACAGACATGACCATGCACCTGCTAGATAGAGAGAATACTGAAGTTAAGGTGACTGCACATGACCACATATAGTAAACCTCTGAAATTCTCTCTATCTCCACCTGCTGGTAGAGGGACATAATCCACAAGTCTCTGGATTGATCTGTGGGACGCTATGGAACAACAAATTAAAGATTATATTGTGCTTAAGGCTAGTAAAGAACTTAGCCTGAAGGAGACAGCCCTTCAGAGAGCCTTGAAGTCAGGGTGTGGAAGGGGTGGCATCTCTAGATTCTATCAAGACTTACTCTGTCAAAATCTGCCCATCTTGAGATGCACAGCAAAGTGGGAGGCAGATATTGGCCATACGTATGAAATGCCACAATGGAAAAAGGTGGTCCATTACCTCCTTAAGGTATCCATATCCAGTGCTATGACTGAAAATGGGCAGAAGATTCTATATCCATGGAACTACACCCCTGTACAGCTACATCAGATGTTCAAAAAAGGATTCACTCTTTGCTGGAGGAAGTGGGGAACAAGGGAACTTTTACTCTATTTGGTAGTCTTGCCCTACATTTATTAGGATTTATTTACTGCCTTTTTGAAGGAATTCACTCAAGGCGGTGTACAGTAAGAATAAATCAAACGAGCAATAACCGATTACAGCAGTAAAAATATTCAAGCAACAATACAAAGTATGGCACAGTATACTACTTAGAATGTCAACACAATACGTAAGGTAAAATTATGTATAATCATACCTGATAATTTTCTTTCCATTAATCATAGCTGATCAATCCATAGACTGGTGGGTTGTGTCCATCTACCAGCAGGTGGAGATAGAGAGCAAACTTTTGCCTCCCTATATGTGGTCATGTGCTGCCGGAAACTCCTCAGTATGTCGATATCAAAGCTCCATCTGCAGGACTCAGCACTTAGAGAATTACACCCACAAAGGGACACTCTGCCCAGCTCACCACCGCCGAAACGGGGGAGGGGAATTAACCCAGCTCATCCCCACACAAGTGGGGGAGGGGAATTAACCCAGCTCATCCCCACACAAGTGGGGGAGGGGAATCCGTCCAGCTCATCCCCGTGGAGCGGGGGAGGGACACCACACCCGCCGATGCGGGGGGATCTGGCTTATCCTGCAACCGCAACCGCGGGAGGAGCTGACTGACCCTAGCACCGCCGAAGCGGGAGGGGTACAAAACTGCCCTACAACCGCACAAAGCGGGAGGGAGTGCCGGCAGAATTTATGTCTCAATCCAGCCCCGTAAAACGGAGGGGAGAGGAATGCAGCAGCTCACTGTAACACAAACTCGTCTCAACTCTTGAAGAATCCAAGTGAAAAAACTTGAACCCGAAGTCTTCCTGAAGTAACTGAAGACTAAACTTGAACCTGAAATGCAACCAGAATAGAAACCATACAGATATCTGGGCGGGGCTATGGATTGATCAGCTATGATTAATGGAAAGAAAATTATCAGGTATGATTATACATAATTTTACCTTCCATATCATCAAGC